>NW_028292578.1:16933592-17233592 GCF_029948245.1 Actinia tenebrosa
TAAAAATATACCTCGAAATTATGTTTTTACTTTGAAGAAAACATAAATTCTAAAACATGCCACAATGGGTTAATTGAATGATAGCATCATAATTATACACTCATATACTACAACTACCTTGCACACTTTTTTGTGTTCAGTTAATTAGCACTAGTTTCATTGCTATACACTGAATCCAAATATGGCAACCAATTTGAAAAACAACTATTATTCTGCACTGACTAGCAACTGACTAAAAGCATGTTCATGTGAAAAAAAATAAAAGCATTTTCGCATGTAAGAGAGGCTAGTAAGTCGCTAGTCAGTGCAGAACAATAGTTATTCAAAATTCAAATTGGTTACCAAATTTTGATTCCATGTATGCCTGGATCGATAAATGTTTATTTATTCACCAGTAGTAAACCGACAATTCAAATAATTTCTTCCCATGAATCTTTACCAAATCAAACAATTTATTTGATTGACAGCAGTCTATTGCTGATTAACCTGTCTCAGTTTCAATGGTAACACCAATTAACTTGCCGTTCTTGTTAGGGAATAACAATCTGAAAGAAATTTTATACCGGTAGGCATTCCTGTAGTGGTAGTATAAATACCACACTATCATGCAACAGGCACTATGTGGCATCTAGCCATGACAGCATAAGAAGAATAAGAACATCATGCAACAGACAGAACAAAGAGAATTTTTTAATTACGACTCGCTGAAATCCTTGTCTGTTCGGTTTTTACATCCTCAATCATCATTTTAGCAATCTTCCAAGCCATTTCCTCTTTTGCCTGTATAAAGAAACCATTGACATTAATAAACACCGATTTCTTCTGATATTTCATTTATTCAGACATACATTATTCTCATTATCAGGAACCAGGGGTAAAATTCTGTAGCTTATTTCTTGCTTCTAGAAAAATAACCTTTTTTAGTTCTTTCTTGGAAGTGAGAAACGAGAGACAGAATTTTACTACTGGGTTCTGGAGGATGTTTTCTGACCTTCTAACAATGGTCTAATATATAAAACATAAAAAATGGTGTAACACTTTGCTATTTCATAAATCAATTATAATATTAATAGATTTTAGTTAGTCTACAGTACCTACCTTATCCTCTCCTCCAGACACCAGTTTACGCATGGCTTTACCAAGTTTCGCAGCTGTATATTACAATGTAAAATTATATTTTTCAACAATATATTTATAGGTAGTGGTAATTCTTTATCATGTAGTATTGCATAGTGATAAGTTTGTTTTTACCTGTAGAGGTATTGTTTCTTTCCTGGTCTGGCTCAGGTTCAAAGATTGGTTCAAAAATTCCAAACTCATTAACACGGCCAAGAGACAAAGGTCTGTAATTATAGAAAATATCATAGATTATGGTAAGAACTGGTATAAATTTGATACTAGTCCTAGTATTTTTCCTGAATAGGACAGATGATAATTGATAATAATTGTCAGTATGTATTCAGTTTTGGTGACAGCAAGGATATCAATCTATTTAACCAATCAGTGAGCATATTCCACTCTTTGTGTTTGTGTTTGAAGTAGTATCAACAGAATAGTGGCAATTTACCCAGCGTTAGGTCTGTGCCAGATAGCATCAGGATTCTCAGTCAAGTCAAGGTCAGAACCAAAGGAATTCACAAGCCTTGTGCTTTCATCTGTATGGCCACCATGTTTGGTTGGATGGCTCTCATAATGGTCGGATGTCTCACTTGGATTTGGTGAATCAGTGACGGAATTTAGCAACTCATTCAAATACTTGTAATAAATGTCACTTTGGAGAAAACTTGGGAAGAATACCTGGTACACACAAGAAAAATGTCTGCATTTAAGGGACGCTCTTTTGCTGGTGCCAATTAAAAATATGAAAACATTGCAATGTTGAGAGGCTAATACCCATGGTTTCGATCAATCAATTTGAAATTGTTTTCTGAGCTAAAAATAACTGCTGCAGCTCAGGTCAACAGAAATGTGACACTTGTCCAGCCTAACCCTCTTAGGCCAGTGCTTTTGAGTGATTCTCATGGACTGGTCACATTTTGATCAGTCTAACGTGGTCAGTCATTATGCCTGGCCATTGAGCAGTCATTGTTTTTATTGACTCATGTCTTCCTAGTAGTCAGTAATGTTCTGCAGATACATGGTCTATAGTGGTTAAACAACAAGTGTGAAAATCTATACCTCTTCTAAAAGGCACAAGATGTGTTCCAGGGGGATGCCAAAACATTCTGGTAAGGGTCCTCCTTCACGGCATATACTGTTCTCAACTTCTATTCTAGTGACATCATCAAAACCAAGTGGCAAACTTGCTTGCATGGAAAAATACCTGGAAAACAAGAAAATCTGGTAGTAAGTAGGACGTTAAGGAAAGAGAAATGGGATTGTTACAATTGCTATTGTTTATGGGAAGGGGAAAAGATCAAGGTTTATGTAGCAGTACTACTATCCCCTTAAACATCTGTCTCTCAGGTTTGATAAGTAAAGTTTGGTGGGTCTATCTTTTGATTTTAGCATTTTTCTCTGGTCCAGTTTGAATTCCTCCAAACTTTGCCATGCTAAATTCTACTTCAATCTGCGAGTTAGCTGTGCCCTGACTTAAAGCACCCCCAAGGATTTTCAGTGTTTTTCAGGGATGAAATATGATGTCATAAATTACGTAGGTGGGATGACATCATCACACATATCAGAAAAAATGACCCATTTCAAAAATTGGTTTTATTTATGAGTTTAAAACATAAGAAAAACCTCTTAAATATTCTAATCCTTTCCAAAGAAACCATGGCTGATAAATAGGTAAGACCCCCTTAAGTGATACTGGTAAAGGGTAATCGTGTACTTCATGACCAGCCTACATGTGTCGGTCGACAGTCACCCAACTGTTGACCAACGCTTGCCTAACACTTGCCCGTCACTTCACCAACACTTCACTATGATCGTTTTGCCTACGTGTACTTTTGCCTACAGAGGTATCTTATCAAATACTTTGTGATAAATCTTTAAAGATAACAGGATACCTTTCATAAATAATCATAGCATCGTCCAGTGCCTGTTGTGTGTTATATTCACCACTTTTCAGCTTGTCTTGAAGCAGAGACTGAAAATTATCTGCTGTCAACCAGAACTCTAACATATGACGAACATCTTCTTGCTCTAAGAACTGCCAAATGAAATAAATCAATGACGACGTGAAATATGGAACATTTTGGAACATTTTGAATAAACTTCAAACAAAATCTGATAAAACGACCCCCCTATCACTGAATTGCCTTTAGGATGAGAAAACTTTAAATGATAATACTGGAAGTCTTGTGTTAATGAAAAAAACGTGTTTAATTTGAGGGGGAGAAATCTCTTAACCCAGGACCCTGTCATTCTTACCGTACGTTTGACGAAAAATGAATGCAGTACTAGCCAAAAATTTGGAAATTTTGTAATGAACATGCTCAAATTTGATTTGTATAGGCTAAATTTATTACTTGAAGTGTTTGTCTCTGACTTAGAATATCTTGAAACAATCTTACAAATGTTTCGATCCATGAACATGAATCTTCTTCAGTGTATATTTTGGGCACACATATTTTAAAAATAATATTGGTACTACCATGTGCAAGAGTCCTGTACAAGAGTACTATATATTTCTGGAAGCTTGATACCAGTCCTTGTTTGACTTCAGATCTTGATTGGAGTACCAAGCTTCCAGAAATAGTCTTTGGTAGTTATTCTGCTCACTGTCTACGATTTTGGCATCTTGGAAATTAATTTCATGCCCTGTTCCATTTATGTTTGAATTTATGTTTCAAATATTTGATTCCACAGAAGAATTATTACAAGATATCATATACTCACCTCCATGAAGTAAAACATAGCATGTTGATTGTATATGATATCAGATAGAAAAACCTTGTTACTAGTTAAGATATCAAGTTGGTGTTTGAAGTAGAAAGTACTTTGTATAAAGGTTGGAAAATACCTGTTGACAAAAAAATTGTACACTGTATCAAAATTAATATAAACCTATTAAATACAATGTACCTTAATTGTGGTGGTGAAACGTTTTAACAGACAAATGTCATTCCCTAAAGAATAATATTCTTTGTTTGAATATTGTTTCCACGTTTAAGTGTCTTCTCATGCACAACCATTAAACAAAGAAATGATACTCTTGGGAATGACAGGCAGTCTGTAATGGGAATCAGCCGATTTTGCTTCTCCACCCTGCATATACACCAAATCAAAATATGGTGTCCAAGCCTCTCTTCAAGTGAAAACACTTTTGTATTTTCCACCTGAAAACAATGCTAGTCAGTCCAGAACGAAAACTATTTCGCCATATTTTGATTCGGTGTTTTGGGTCAAATATACTTAAACAACATACATTCTTTCCATGACATTAAAGGCAAACTTCTGACCAGGAGAAAAACATTCAGGATCAATTTTCCCATCTTCGCTGCAAATATTGGCTGTAATAAGATAAAAGGACAGGTAGATATTTCATACATACACAATACACCAGATTCATATTTGATGCTTTCCACTGTTTTTGAACACAGTCTTATTTTCACATTCATTCATAAGTCAACCATTTATAAGTCAGCCATTATGGCCATCATAACTTAGTATGGCTAAAAAGAATTTCAAGACAATTTCTTCTAATTTGCACAAAGCCAATAGTCCCCTTCACAGCTCCCTGCACCATCTTGAAAGGTAGTCGTGCCTCGAAGCGAGACGAATGGTGAGCTTGCAATGACAGAAACCTTTTTTAACACCTTGGACAATTATTCACATGTCTCTATCATTGCAAGCTCACCATTCATCTCTCTTCGATGTAAAGGCATGGCCACCTTTCAAGATGGCGCAGGGAACTGTGAAGGGGACTATCAACACGCATTTTAGATATTTTTTCCCATGTCGACATTAATAACTGGAACTCACCCTCAACTTGTCTCCTAAGAGGTTCATCTAAACCAAATGGGTGTGTCGCCTCCAATGAAATGTATTTACTATAAACACTCATAGCATCTATGACAATACTTCTTGTTCTTCTTCGACAAAATTCTCGCTCTTCATTCTCAAAATCAGGTTTTAAATCAAATGTCACTTTTCTTGTTTCACTTTTATTATTAGTGTTTCTTGATGCATCATCAGAATAATTGAAAACCTCATCAAAGTCAAGTCTTCCAGGATTGAATATTTTTTCACTCAATCCATCCCTTTTGTTATGGGAAGATGAACTAATGTTTTCAGTAACTAAACCTGCATTCTTAGAGTTTTGACTACTGTCCGCAACAGTTAATTTTCCATCCACATCAGAGTCCGGCATCTCTGACACACACATTGTACATTTGTCTAAGGTTCTATCAATAATGTTTCCACATTTGTCGCAGATCAGTATAGCCCCAGTATTTAACTTGTCCAACATCTGCTTTGGTCCAGTAATCTCAGAAGGATCTGAGTACCCAGAAAAGCACCCAAACTCACTGTCACTGCTACTGTCACTCAAAAGTCTCTCGTTTTTAGAAGATGAAGAGGGTGATTTTTGATGATTTGGTGCATCAGTTTCACTGTTTCCATTCACCAATGTCTCTCCTGAACTGGAAGATTTCATGCGTAACAAAGAATTCATTCTTAAACGACTGATCGTTGACAAGCGAAACGTTTCTGACGTTAACCAAAAGTTTAACAAATTCACAGCGTTTTGTTTTTGCATAAATTCCATAAAATATGGCAGGACACTATCATCCATCAATACCTCTAGAAGGGATTTAGACAGCCTTGAGTTCCTTCTAAAGGTTGCAACACACTAGAAAAAATAAAAAATATTACCAATTTATTCCACTTTTTGACTATTTTGTTAACTATGTATAAAATTGAAAATCTTCAATAATCATACCCCCTAGTCCTCTGCAGCAACATCTCCCCGTAGACTCCATACAAGGTTAATTTTTATCAATTAAGTAAAATTATTTTATAAATTTAGTAAACAAACCTTTGCACTGCCAGATCTCTTTGGACAAGATGCCAAAAGTCTTCTGCATCTTTGAACTATGAAAGAACCAAAAGTTACTAACAATATCAAGAAAATTGGAGCACAAAAAAATGGTTTTCAAATATCAAAAAGTCTTGGGGAAGATAATTCCGAAGTGGAGGCTCATGTATAGCAAATGCTCTACAATCATAATTTTTAGTCCTGTAGGGTTGAGGGATCACAAGTTTTTCATTGTTACAATGAGATTTAGGTGAACCAGATGGCTTATGATAATGAAGTTAGTATTTTCCATTACCTCCAATTGAACCATTTGTATTATTTTCTTCTTCTTCTTCATCATAAAAACCTTGTGTTGGTAAATTAGAACTTGCTTTGTCCTTGCCCTTTTTGTTTTTCTTTTTCTCTGAATTCTTCCCCTTGTTGCTTTCCTTAGCTAAAAGGAAAAAAAGAATACAGAGTTATTATAAAATTAATGCCTTATGAAATGCCTTGTTTATATGAATTAGTGTATTTGTGTCTTTAATTGAATTATGTTATCACAATCAACAAATGCTTAAAGCAGTAAGCATAAATTGATTCGCATAAATTCATTAAGTAAATTCCTTGCAAAAAAACTGGAAAATTATTAAGCTTAAATTACAAACTTCATAACAATCAATATAATGAACCAAAATTTGGATTTAATCAAGTTTTTAACTTCGAGATAATTCTGTTCAATCCACAACTACCACAATAAACACACACCAAGCTGTAAAAATAATGATAGCCTACGAATTAATAATTGTAATTCAATCAAAATTTGAGTTGAGGTGAGGAATCATTATTGTACATTAAAATAAGATTCTCAGCCCAATAACCTGCATAGGGAACTGCTTTTCTGGTGATATTCTTAAAATTTGCGTCAAGTGTTTCACTTGTTAATATATTAGGTAGGATTCAGAATGCTTGTATTTATGTAGTTAATGAATAAGATGTGTTTTTCAAGCGGAAGACTTGCCAAGACTGTACGCCTTCGTCATGCATGCAATTTGAGAGCCGCTGATTATCGACCAACTTACTTGAGGATTTACGCAGAAAACGTGGCATTCGACCAGCAAATCCTTTACACAGCGGTAATCAAATGTGTCTTGAGGGTGTAGAGTCGCATTACAAGGTTGTTCGTCGGTGTTTTCGTCCAGTAATTCAAGGATTTTGGCTGCTATTTTCAACACAATTCGCCATTTTTGTTGAAGCAAGGCGCTGCATGGTACGACTGCTGGACAGCTGTCTACATGACCGTGGGCTCAAGGTCATAAAAATAAAACTTGAAATTCATATAAACATTCCTGTTTTCTTGGTTATCCTTTCTGTTTTTATCTTATTTTTCATATCATTAATTTCTAAAAAATTAGAAACTTTTGACTAATTTTTCCAAAAAAAAACATTGGTGTACCAAGAAGAGCTTTAGTTCGACCATACTGAATTTTCATCTAAACTTTTAGGAAACATTAATAATTTTGAAAAGGAGTACGGGAATGGTGTTTAATTTTCAGTGTAAAAAGTGTGTGTAATCAAATTTGAAATTTGCATGAGAAATCATAAAAATCTGTTAGGCAAGTTCTAACCGTAAGGGACTGAAAATAGTAAGTTAGCTTATGAATATTTATGAGCTTTGCATGCAACAAAGAAAGACAAAAGGCTTATTGGCGGGAAGTTATTCAGAAATTTAGTGATGAAAAGCCACGGAAATTCGATCGGAAGCCAGAGGACTAAGCAAAGCTTTCTTTTATAGAAGTCCTAATCCTCCACCACGTTTCCGAGAGGCAGAGCACGAACGAATCCTGTCATAAGTGGGTCATCCGACTGCGAACAAAGATTCATTCAATCTCTGAAAATATTTGCAAGGAGACGATTCTTGACAGAAATCTTCATGGCTTTGTTTTAATTTCGTTTACACAGTGTTTTGGATTAAAAGCAAAGGTGAGTGTTGTTCTCGAATAGTGTTTACTTGTCAAACACGAAGATAGTATTGTATAGCGAAACTGGTTTTGAAAAAGATTCTCTTAACTCAACGTAGCTTGTCCGTTTTTCGCACACGCACTAAAGTGGGTTCTTTAAAATCTGCAGCCAAATTCCTACCGATAGCTATGTTAATTTACTATATTATCTGACTTTTAAAGAAGCATCGGTATCGTAATCCTCATAAACCTGATGATTATTTGTCTATCAGATCTCTAAGTCAACTCTACTGGATTATATTCTCAGGATGCTGTGTTCAAAGGACCGTGCTGTTTACATGAAATTCAAATTCTCCTTCAATATTATTATCATTGAAAGAATAATTTGCCTCATTGTATATTAAAGGTCCGAGGGCCAATATAAACATCAAACTATACTGTAATATTGAAATCTGCTGACAAGGATAAATTCTGAACTTGGTATGTGGTTTGTTTTTAATGCGTAGCTTTTCAAACCTTTTTGTGTGAATATGTGAATGGCTTTTCAAATTTGACATGAACGTGCAAACTCGTGTCTATAAAACTTGCTAACTGTTTTATTTGGAATTAAAAAACTAAACTTTTGTACGAATGCGGTTTAGAGCTAAAGTACTTATCCGTCACGTCTCCCAACTTTTAAGAGTTCAAACCCTAGTTAACTATGTTCAAACCAAACTTGTTTTATATACGAAGTCAGTTTTCATTGTCTAATATATTCCTCGAATGAATGACGCTTGATTAGGATTTTTAAATGTCCTCAATCTTTTTGTTCATCGGAAATAAAATTATTTAGAAGAATGTAACTACGCAATAGAATGAGTAAAATTTTCCCCTTTCATTTGTACATGTGCCAAAATTTCAACAAAAACGGTGTTTTTTTTTTCGCTTCCTGTGTGATATTATCTTTAATTTATGCGAAAGAGAAACATTGGCCGGCTTTTGTTGCAATTAAGCATTCAGTGATTGAAGTTATTGCGCTGTTCTAAAGGACATTTCGCAAATTGATTTTTTGTGTGGGTAAAATTACCCCTTGTTTTGGTATGTCGGCATTTTACTTTTATCTTTTTTTCTGACCTAAATGAAACTGTTTTTGTTGTAATTGTAAATTGTTTTGTGGAAATGGTTAATTTATAAAAATATTTGAAATAAAAAAACGAATTGTGTTGCTTCAAGAACGCTTTTCTTCTGCAGTTATTAAATCTTATCTCTTAATCACAGCTAGTTCTTACCTATGGATTTTAAAGAATTCCTTATCTATTTATTCAGGTCAAGAATATTAATTAACGTTACCATACTTTGTGTACATTAATTTCTATTTCCACACTCTTTTTTGAGTGTACTGCTTCTAAAATGCTCTAGTTGCTTAAAGACTGCAGAGTGTTGTGGTAATTTTAGGGTGAAATGTCAAACGACACAGCATTTCATTGGCATAAAACATTTTTCGTAATTGGTACTATCTCTGTCATCTAACCACAGAAATGTGATATGGTGGTTCAAAGCTGACCATCATGTTGACAAGGAATATCTTGATAACCTCCTAATGATTAGCCAACTAATGTACTATAAAAAGTGTGTAATCTTGTGCCAAGATCAATTTTACAGTAATATAATATTTAAGGTTATACTGAATCAAACTTGTTGTTTATTTCTTCCCCAGATGTCAGCCATCTCAGTACTGTGGACTGTTTTAACAGTAGTATTCACAACCTTATGCTCCATCGCCATTGTGTCACCTTTCTGGTTTGAAAATGTGCTGGATCCTGACACTTTCACCCCAGATAACAGTTCCTTCGCTGCTTTTGGCCTCCTGCGATACTGCTCTAAAAAGCATATTAAATCAGTTCTTGATATGGATGAATGGAGAGACTTTGAAACATGTTCATTTTATGGCAGCTTTCAAGACATTCCATCTCTGTTTTGGCAGTTTTCTATCATCTTTTATGGTGTTGGACTCTTATTTTGCTTGTGTTCAGTGGTCTTGGCTCATGTTTCATGCTGTAGGAAAACAATTTGTGGAAGCAGGTCTGTCTTCGGAGTGGCTGGAGTGCTACAAGCTATTGCAGGTAATTATTAAATCCATAATTTTGTACACTTAAGCTGTTATATAAGCGCAATTCATATGCAAACTTTTAATACCTTCATGTAATTTTTCTTCAGTTGTCTGCCTGGTGGTCAGTCTTCTACTGTTCCCATTTGGATTTGGCACCAATTTTGTGGAGAAATATTGCGGGCCCTCTGGTTTGTTTTATCCTGGTCATTGCCAAATATCCTGGGCTTACAGCCTTGCGATCATGAGTAGTGCTTTGTTTATCTTTTGTCCTGTCATTGCAAAGCATCTGTATGTTGTAACACCAAGGGCAAAAGCTACAGTTGTATAAAAGATATATGCATATATTGGTAAAAAACATCCCACATGGGGTGGGGGTGAAATTTTTCAGGCACAATTGGCCCTTTGCAGCATGTTGGAATGAAGCTCAATTAGAAGGACATAGCAGTAGGTTTCCAATTCTCTTGATATCGAAATTATTTTGTTTTGTCCTCCAAATTAAGCTGCTTTGACGTCACATGATACTTAGGGGTCTATTAAGAAAGTCTGAAGGTGGGATGTGTATATTGAAGACTGTATTCTTTCTTCATATAAGCAATCCCTAGAGCTCTCTATAATATATCAATCCACTTCTTTGGAGAAGTTTTGAATCTGCTTATTGTCCTTCATACTTTCCCAAGAAATTCTTATTATATGTGGGCCCTTTTTCCCATTTTATGGGTCTGTATAAACGCCGTTCTAGAGACTCTCTTGCTCTAGTGCAAATTCCCATCATTTCATGAATAATACAACCTACAAAGCACTGGAGTGAAAGAACATATGAAACCCAGGGTACAGCATTAGCGAACTTGAAAAATGATTTGAAATCTATAATTTAGATGTGATAATTAGTTAATGATTATTGATTATTTAGACCTGATTATTTATTGTACAAACGTCATACATAATTTTGATGCAATACTCCTTATTAATATCATGTACATAACTTTTGTTATATAAGGTGAAGGCATTCAACCCGTGAAGTGAAAAAATGCTAGTCAAGTTGTAATTGTCAAACGAACACAATTGCAAAAGAAAACAATGAAATTAGGGTCTACTAATATCTATTGGCCTACTATCTATTTCACAGCTTCACAGCTTTAGTGACTTCACTCAATTTTACTAGGATACAACCTTATATCTTGCATGAAAACTTTTGGGAAATAATTTTTTGGCATTTTCTAAAAATTCGACTGGGATGAAATATTTGGATATATATCAGAAAATTTTTTATAATGTACTTTCTCTGACTTGCATTTTCAAGACAAACTTCAAACTTTGGCATACTTTCATCATTCTAACACTTTCTACCCCTTGTTTTTCCTTGCGGGAGGGGTAGGGATATGTCTCCACTTGCACTCATCCCTTCTTTAGCTCTTACATTTCAGTGCATAAATTTTGCTACCATTCATATATACTTGTATACTTTATATTTCGATCAACTTATATACTTCACATATTTCTAACTATATTCTTTGAAATGTTTTTACCTATAATATATACAGTATACCTATATGTACAGCAGGGGCAAAGCCAGGATTTTGACTTGGGAGCCCAAAACTGTTTTCAGAACATCAGTAAGTCATGTGAACTTGTTGAATAACTACTTAATTTGGTTTTTAGGTTTCTACAGCGTGAGGTGGGGGCCCAGGGCTCTCTTTGACCCCCTGGCTATGCCCCCTTTGACCCCCTGGCTGTATGATGGGAAATGTGTGGTATGTCTATGAATTTTCCTAATCATTTCCCACTCTTACAAAAACTACTTTAAGAATAGGAAGCTGCTTGTGCTTGTGAGCTTCCTCCACATTCAAAAATTTACATCATCTCATGTCTGATGGATATTATTAGAACACTATAGCTTTCAAGAACATTAATACATCGAGTTTTTATGTTGTAAACCATTCAAATTCTAAGCAATTTTAGGGATCCATAAAATTATGATCATATTAATAGATTGAGATTGATAAATAACTTTTAAAAGTAGATCATATATTCATTTTATTTAAGAGTCCTAAAATATTACAACCAATAAAGTATGAATAAAAAAAACAAAGTTGTCATAGTATGTGTTAGCTGTTTGCCATTCTCATTATCTTATTGTTGTGCAGAAGGGCCAGGAAAAGCCAATTTTATTGCAGAAACTTCTTCAATACTGATAAATAATATCTACAAACTAAGCGATAAAATTTGATGATCCAAAGTCTGAGTTAGGCAGGAAACGTTGAGTTTATGACCTCCCCTATATCTACCTTATTTATCAAGTCGGGTACGTCTTGATTAATGCTATCAATTCTTCAATTTAGCTAAAATCCATTATTTAAGTATAACGCAGCCATCTTGTCGCATCTAAGTGCCTGCAAAAAAAAAGAGACGCCTGTACTGAAACGATTAGTCCTACTGTCTTCCGAGTGACGTCATTCCAGGAAGCATTGGCTTGAAATGTCAGGCAATATTTTTTTTCTTTCTCACTTAGGAAAAACCTGTAGTCCATTAAGAAAGATATGTTCAAAATTTTTCGAACATGAATCTTTTAAAGGCGGAACCAGTAAGTTTTTGGCCAACATTTTTTCAGTGGCGTCGGGAGGCGGTGCAAGCATTATTTTCTAAAAAGGCACCCTTTTGTTGACACATCATGTTTACAGATTATTTGGTTGTTCTTTCGCCTGATGTGAAAAGAGCTTTTTATATTTTCATTATTTAGAATCATAGGAAGTATGTTTTTGCATTTCGCGTCTTCTTGAGTCGGAAGTCACTGTCTGGCGTGACATATTGGGCTACCTTTGGTTCCCATCCAGAGTTAACCTGGGACCAAAAGCTTTCTCTTCAATGGCGGCGCTTTCAAGTTTGTCTGAGAGTACCGTAAAAACTGTTCGCCTAACTTATCAAGAACTCCTTGAATTGGCAAATATCTTAGACAACGAGAAGAAAGAGAAGTCACCTAAGAGTAAAAGCAAGGAAAATCTCGAGGAAAATGAATCTAGGGTTGTTGTTTCGCCAAGTAAAGATGAGAGGACGAATGTTGACAAGGATGAGGAAAGTGAATCAGTAGTTTTAGAAACGAAGACAGACTCAAAGAAAACTGAAAAGAGGACCAAAGAACAGAAGAAGGGTAGCAAAAAGAAAGGTGAAGAAAAGAGGAAGCACAAGAGTCGATCGCATAGCGATGAAAAGCACAGTGGACGCGAAGACGATGACGAAGTTTGTTCGCATCACAACAAAGAAAAACGTGAAAAAACTACCAAGGCTGAGAAAACACAGAATGATTCAACTGAGAGCTCAGTAGATGTAGAAGTTTCAGGCTCGTTGAAGGGCAAAGAAGAGAAAAAGAGTCCTCGTAAACGTAGTCCTAAGTTGAAGGAAGGTTCAGGTGAAAAAACAGCTGATTTAGAGGATCATGTTGCTAAGTTACGACTGGATGCCCATGGAGAGGAAGAGGAAAGGAAGAAGGATACCGAGGAAGGAAACTCACGTAAATCTAATAAAAACATCAAAAAGAAAACTAAAAGTTCCGAAGAAAGGGATAAAAAACATTCTGAATCAAAAAGGAAAGACAAAAAGAAATCAGGTGTTGTGGAAAACAGCAAAAAAGACTCATGTGAAGAGGAAGGGAAAGAAAAAGAGAAAAGAAAACGAAAAAATGATAACATAAAAATTGATGATAATTGTTTTGAAGATGAGCATAAGAAACAAGGTATTTTGAAGTCTTCGCCAAAGGCAAAAGGTATTCATGTTAGTTTTAGTGAGGATATCGAAGATCCTCACTCTAGTGAAAATAATAATGCATTAAGAAGTGAAGAAAGAGGGATTATAAGGATTCCCGAAGGGATTGATATACATCAAGAAGATGGAAAGATCAGAGGAAGCACAGAGTTTGAAGAATGTCTTCTAGAGATTGATTATCATCATCATGATGTCAATGATGGTCATGATGATGATGATGAGAGTATTTCACAGACAGCTGAAATATCACATGACATACCTTATGACAAAGGTGTTCACCACCATGACAATCCTGATGCCAAACCAATTGATAAAGGAAAAATAAGCACCATGGAGAAACGACTCAAAGCCTTAAATCGGCAAAGAGCTCAACAGCTAATAAAACAATGTCATCATGCTGAAAATAGCCTAAGTAATCTTCTTTCCAAAGGAATATCTGATAAAGGAAGTTTACATAGAGTATGTACACTGAGTAAAGAAATACAAGACTTATACCAAGGTGTTATAATGCTGGATCTTGGTTTAGCTAATCAACATGATGTTGACCAGTTACTGTGGAAGAATGCTTTCTACCAAGTTATTGAAACATTCCGAAAATATAGTAAACTTTTTTTAGGTTATTCAAATCAAAAAAATATGATGTCTTCCGATGATATCAATAAGGAACTTTATCAATTCCTGGAGACAGCATCTTATTTTTACTCTGATCTACTTGGGGGACTCCAGAAGACATATCACTTTGAAGTCCAGGATATTGTGAGCCAGCCAAGGAAAGCTGAAATGTTGGGTAGAAATGTAAGTACTTGAAGCATCGAGCAAGCTGATGAAGTACAATGCTCAACAATTGTATGACCACTTAATGCATTCCCATATTTTTATGCTGAGAAATCTTGCTGCAAGAGAAACAACTTTGTGTAATATTTTGAAAAATCATGAAGAAACATGTCATGCACACTTTCCCAACAAACATTAATTAAGAAGTAGTTGCATATAAATAAAAAATTATAATTTGCACCATATGCACTAATATGTTACTCTCATTATGCAGCTTCTATAATATGCACACATACAACCACTGGCACACTGGGCTTAATTTTTAAAAAAATACTGTATCAACCAATATGTCTTTGAATTTCAGGCAAAGCTAGCTCTACTTAGCTGTCACTACATCCTTATCTTTCTCGGAGACATTGAAAGATACAAGGAACAGCTTCACACATCAAAGAGGGTTAACTGGGGTGCAGTCAGGACCTGGTATTTAAAAGCCTCAAAACTTGCTCCTAAGAATGGAAAACCCTACAATCAGTTGGCCGTTATCGCTGTCTATGCTAACCGTAAGCTGGATGCAGTTTATTATTATGTTAGAAGCCTGGCCGTTAGTTCTCCTATCCTCACAGCCAAGGAGAAGCTCACAACTATTTTTCATGAAATTCAAAGAAAGGTAAGAAGTGATTATCTCCCAAAAAGCTTCTGTGATTGGGTAAATAGACCTTAAGCTTGGGCATAATTTTTTACCATTTTAGATCTTGTGTCATTCCCTAGAGTAATATTTCTTTCTTTAATGGTTGCACATGAGAAGAAATATGAATAGGAATGCAACATGAATGAAAATTTTTTTTTTCTCAAGAGAAAGACGCATGGATGGAAATGACAAAAATATGACCCAAGCTAAAGAGATAGCTGTTTTCCAATGAAAATGCATATACCTATGTAATCTTGATATAACTACACAGACTTGCTACACTATAAGATTTTCATGACCATAAAAAAATTGCTACATGCATGCAATCAGACTCAGACAATAGCGAACCAATCACTGTTGCAGTCATTTTCCCAATGGAATTAAAATCCTGTCCTACAAACTAAACAGTATTATTCACCTACCAAAGAAATGCGGCTTATTCACCTATTGGGCACTCTTAGTCCCAACGTGATTAATGAACGCTTTACTTTCAACTAACCTTTTCTTTTGTCTTTTGATTGTTTGTTTTTGTTTCCTTGCCTACCTTGCTCTCATTGGTTTCTTTTGTCTTATTCTATCATATATACACTCCTTTCTACCACTTCTTTCTCTTTTACTCTGACGAAGGACTAGCGTCCGAAACGTCAGTAAGTTTTTTCATCTTTTCACGGTGTACAATTTACCTTTTCATCATAACTAAACAGTATCTGTTTTAAAGATACACCATGGATTATGAAGCAGTTTTCTATTCTTTTCACAGGACTGTAAACTATTAAGACAATTTTAAAACAATTTTCAGGGATCAGAGCTTCAAATTTAGAGATATTTCAGATAATTTTTTAAGCTTCTGGGACATAGTAATAGTAACTAAGGGGAATCAAAACAATGCCAGTTATGGTATTTTACCTTAGTTTAAGCTTTTCATCATTCATTTTACTGTTTATTCATTAGGCTGATCAAGTCCAGCAGGAAGAAGAGATGAAGAGAAGACAGCAAGAACGCCAGAGGACTGCACATGATAGGAGAGATACCCCTCGAGGGCATGGAAGGAACGTCTTTAAGGAAGCAGCCAGGGAGGTTGGACTAGTTGCAGAAAAAGAGCCAAACAATACAGGAAGGTACTCTATCATGGAAAAATATATCAAACAAGAAGATCTTTTAAAGACCCCTTTGAAAATTAATTTGAATGTGAGGCTAGATTTGCATTCAAAAAAGGGGTGTATTAGTTGAATTTTATAGAAGATTATTTTGAGATGTAGCAAGTAAGCTAATACTCCATTTTATAGTTCCATTCCAAGCCGAGGTTGGGGTTTCCGCATATGATAAAAAGTATAGGTTTGCTATGCACGGAAACTCCAGCCTCGGCTTGGAACGGAACTGTAAAGTGGAGTATTGCCTGGCTACTGTGTTTATCAGAGGATAGAGATATGTTTCTGCAAAATTGTTCAAAAATATTTTATAACAGCAATATAAGATGGCTGCTTTTGTCTCTGTATTGTGATATAAACACTCTGGGAGCTGTAGAGCACTTGAGAAGCATGAGAAACACTTGGCTACACCTTGTGTCCCTAAGCTTGTTTCTCTCTTGCTCTGAAGCCACCAGCATGTTTATCACAGTACAGAGACATGTGTGCATGTTTTAAATTGCTTTTAATATAATATGAATTACCCATGCTTTATACTTGTATGATATCCTTAGTTTGATTCTTTTTAGACATGAAATTTGGGTCTTCATGAGGCAAGGTAAATGTAGAAGGCTTATTCTCACTAATCAAGGGAAAATCCAACCAGTAGATGCCACAGGAACCCCAATCACCAAAGAGCACCAGCAAGAAAATAACCACAGGGATCCCATCAAAGAATCACCAAAGATTTCTCTTCAAGAAGTAAGTTGTTTTTTTTGGGCTTGGATGATTTGTATAGAACTCTAGGCCCACACAGAGTCAAGGGGATGGGTGCATAGTAAAATTTACAAAGGAGGATGTACATGTACATCACATCCTTAATTCATGAATTGCAAATTCGCAAGCTATTTTTACCTTCCCTCTTAAAAATAATAATTATATAATAATAACCTTCTTACTATCATTACTATTAGGTGAACAAGAAATTTATGCTTCATTTCCTTTGCGCACATGGTCTTCTCTACACTAGGATTGGGTAAATAAGCTGTGCATGATAATGTTTTTAGAGTAAATGCCATTTTTTAAATTTTTCATTAGAATTTTACTTCTCACAAAGTATTGATCAGCTAATTAACCTAATTAATAATTAGAGCCACAGCTTGAATTGTCTAGGTTCAATAGCCTATGAGGCCAAATAGGCTACTGACTCATAGAACATGAGGGCTAGAGGTCTAATTGTTTTAGTATTAAACCTACTAATTGGTCAAATGAATGGATACAAAAAAATTCAAATTAGATGGAAAAAAATTATTTTTTTGCTAATTAAAGTAGTCTATTACTGATAGACCACTAGTAGATTGGCCAATCAGTGCACAGGAATTGTAATAAACCATTAGTAGGTCTATACTAATGAGTGACATCTGTCCTTTCTGTTACAGCATGGAAAGGCTTCCTAGCCTACAAGTACAGTTGATAGGAGAGCTGCACACCTTGCTGGGCTTCCCCCAGTGCTCTTCTGTCAGTTACATCAGCCTGCTACAGATGTCTGCTATTAGCATGTATGCTATTGATCACACTGCACCAAGAGGTATGACACTTCAAAATATCCTGTATATATTTATAGGGTCATAGTCTGAAGAAATACTGCTGAAGAGGGGGTCCACATGCAGGCTGCTTAAAACTACCAAAGTTAAAAAAGATTGAATGAAAGTATTGAGTCATAGTGAGTGGCAGTCATTCACTGAAAGTCAACAGGACTTAAAATAATGGCCGGATGTCAGACAATATCTTTTCCTTGCCAATAATTTGACCAGTAAAGTTTAGCCAGAAATGAGGTATGACTAAGCTACTGTAAAACTAATTTGGCCAGTTATCATTACCGGAAACTGATTGGCCATGGTCAAGTGCAGTGTCACGATAATGCACTAACTTGCCTTGATACAGAACAGAAGGTGATAAAGACTATAACTATAGTACAGTATATCTTCATCTATTTTCTTCATTTTCACAGAAAACCCTGAACCATTTATCAGAGTCGGCACCCCACAAGACCAAGCACTCACCCTCGCTATAGATATGCTGATATCAGTGCTTAATGCCTGTACAGAACTCCTGATGAAACCTCAGGAAGATAACTGTCACCATGGTAACGGTATTGAGCTAAGTGCTACCTTAAGACAGTTCATTCCTGCTGTAAAGGTGTGGTTTGATTGGCTAACTTCTCATCAAGATTTATGGCAAGCTTCTAGCATTAGGTAAAAAGAAACTTTTTCTTCAAAGAATCATTTATTTTGTTTGTGAGAGAACTTCATATTTTTATATTAGTAATGATGTACAGTAGTAAAAAAAAAAAGAAAACATTTTTTTCCAACCACCACTCCCCATACGGGGCTCTTCCATGAGGTTCCCTCCACACGCACTACCAATACATTCTATATTTACAACATACAACACTCAACTCACATGTTGCTTTTTCCGGAGGGAGGAAACTAGAGATCCCAGAGAAAAGTCCTTGTGGCAAGGGAGAGAACAACACATCAAACAAACTCAACTCACATATTTACAGTATGATACAGTCTGAGCCGGGGCTCAAACCCGGGCCACAGCAGTAAGAGGCAAGTGGCACAAACCACTACCCATGCCACCCTACTGATTTGATTTCGATTCTTACCTTTCAGTATTCATAGAACATTATGGGAGTCCATTGCTCAGTTCACAAACTTGCTGATTCAGCATGAATCGCCTGAATTTGAGGAAGAGGAAGATGGTGAGATAATGTGTATCTGTCGTAAATTGCTCTGGGCCGGGTTGTTCAAAGCTGGATTAGCGCTAATCCAGGATTAACTCTATAGGTCTTATTAGGAGTTAACCCAGGATTAGCACTAATTGGGCTTTGAACAACTGGGCCCTGAAATTTTGCACCATATCATATTTTTACATGCAGTTTCTGATAATGTTACCAAAATCCTAAATGTTTTTAAAAACAATTTTGTGACGTCATCACTTCGGTACTCTCCCCTTTCTATGCCCCTGATATGGAAAAACATTGCATCAAAACAAATAAAATCTATTTTTCATCTTAACCATTCAGGTGAAGTACTTGTGACCCTCAGGGAAGATGAATTCCTAGCAGGCTTCAAGCCACTTGCTGATGCAAAGAAATATTCCATGACAGTCAGAGACCCTCAACTCAAGGTATGGATTTCATAGCAGTGGGGGAAAATACATCATTCCAAACCATATCGTTAAAGGAGAAGGGGTACAATCTCTGCTGTTAATATATCTTTTTGTGCACATTAAGTGTAGTGGTTTACCCAAAACCATTTTCCTGGACAGTACAATATTACTGCATGTTTTCATGGCAAGAGATTTAATTTTGCTTCCAAAAGGAGAAAAATTCTAATTTTTTGTTCTACATGGCTTTCTTAAGACTCTTACTCATCCCATCTGTAATGTTGAGTAATATTGCATTTTTCTTAAAGCCAAATAACTTTTTTTTAATGTTTTTGTTGTTTTCTTCAAGGAATTTGCTGAAAACCATCTTCACATTATTGCAGTAAAAGATTTTTGTAGACTGATGTCGTCAATACCAAACCCTACACTGCAATACTGTCAGGACACTGAGCAATACACTGCCGTTATAACAAGTATCCCTGCATCCCAGCCACAGAACAGTTCATCTGTAAATGTACACATGGATGTTGATCATCAGACCCCTGATCATCAGGTACACCTAGTTTACTTGTCATCTTCTCTTATTGCTGGAATTTCCCTCCAGAACAAACAGCCTTGGTTCTGTCATTTCAGTCAAGTCATTTCAGCACTTTAACTCCTTACCCACCCTACCCCCCCCCCCTTAAACAATAAATTAATTAGTGAGTTAAAATCCCTAATTAAAAACTCTTACGTGCAGTCCCTGTCTCAATGGTCGCCTCAACTCTTCCTCCATTTTCCACTCCATTGCCTCATGCATTGGTGATGTAGCACTACAGTTGGCCTGTGATCAGTGGATACCAATTAAGCCCTCCTTAATTTATGAATGTGATTAATTTCGCATTTAGGAATCATATGAGTCAGATGACGTCATTATTGAGAGTGTATTGGAAGATGTTGAATCTGGGTAAGAAAAATGTGCTGCACTAACCATTATATTAAAAGACTCTTCCCTTCCTTTCCTTTCCTTGTTCCTTCAGAACCCTTACTTCCTTCCTTTCTTTCCTCCCTCTCCTCCACTCAACCTTTCCTGAGTCTTCCTTCCTTCCTTTACCACTCACTCTCCCTTTATCAAAATTTCTTTTCTGACTTTCCTTCCTCATCAAAACAAAGTTTGCTACAAGATATTAATACTCACTTGAATGCTATTTTCAGTGATGAAGCAGACAAAGGATTCAAAGAATTGAAGGTAATGAAATGCCACACCTTTAAAGATTATATGCTTGTCTCTTCCATTCTCTTTTACACTGGCAATCCTGTATCTAAATATGTTGTTTTATATCTTACCGTGAAACCAACAGGCAAAGAAAGAAAAACTTACCAGAGAATTAGAAGACCACCAAGAGAAACACAGTAAAGCCAGGGTAAGTATGTCAAAGACGTCCTTCATATGACCACTGCGTGACAACCCAACAGACATCTGTGTAGGACGCTGTGGAAATATTGCTCATCAGACCCTAAAGGCTGGCACCTTCCTACAACTCGAGTCTTAGCGTGTAAATCAAGCCTACAACTCGCCTACGACAGACACGAACGTGTTGTATACAATAGTTGTAGGTGAAAATCGTACCGTCTAAATGGGCCTCAAGAACGTCATTTCCTTTTTTCAAAAACATCAATTTGTGAATGTGAAACAATTTGAAAATAACAAATGACGTTTCATTGATTTAGGTTTTTACTTTCCTTTGACAAGTTTCGGCAGACCAATTTGTGACATATTTTATATTATTGATGTGACGCTCACAAGCTGTTGTCAAGGATGGCGAATCACCCTAAAAAGTGTTTTGCTTACATTAGAAAATATAGCAGACTACAGGTAGTATGTATAAGACTATTAAAAAATAATCCTTTTGATTGGTTTCAACAGGCTGTGGTCCACGAGAATGTTTCCAGACCACACCTAATGTCAGAGAACTACCCTACATACCTGGTACCAGATACCAACTGTTTCATTGATCAGTTGAGTGGTTTACAAGCCATCGTCATGACTGGGGACTTTACATTAGTTGTGCCTTTAGTTGGTAAGTATTGTCTTGGTACCTGTGATCTTTGCACAGTACTAGTAGAAAGAGTAATAGCCCCTTCACAGAGGCCTGCGCCATCTTGAAAGGCTCTTTGCATCGAAGCTAGATGAACAGTGAGCTTGCAATGATAAAGATGTGAATAATTTTCCAAGGTGTTAAGAAAAGGTCTATCATTGCAAGCTCGCTGTTCATCTCGCTTCAATACAAAGGTACGGACACCTTTCAAGATGGCGCAGGGAACTGTGAAAGGGACTATTGAGCTGGGTAGGTATCATGTAGCATCATTACACAAAACCTGCCAGGGTATAATGCAAATGAAATAAAAAACCTTGTAAATGATTCGGCTTCATGTCCCCTATACTTGATTAAACTAGTCCAGTTAAACCATAGCTTGAAATATATAAGTTTTAGTTTCTTAGTAACTTTGTAACTAAGTAGCTAAGTAACTTTAAGCCAAGTTTGCATAACTTTCATATTTGTAGTTAACGGGTGTCGTTGTGGTCTGACTGCATGCACAGTATTGCATATGCAACAGAGGTGTACATGTCATTAACCATTATGTATTTATGTCTATGATAATTACAGTTATCAATGAACTTGATGGACTGAAGAAGGACCTTATGATTGACAAATATCATGATTTTGCACATGCACAGATGGTCTTGGAAAATTCTAGGTACTTGTGGTAAAATTTCTCTAGGTTATTGTAAATAGATGTCATTTCTGGTCTTGCAAGGCAACCTCGTACACCTCAGTGTTCTTAACTATTTTTTTTCCTTTCTTACATACCCAGAGCTGCTATCGATTTTCTGGAGGATCAGTTCAGTCTTCGGTCACCAAACGTCAAAGCAGTAACCAGCAAGGGTACAGTTATGGATACCATAGCCTTTAGAAGCGAGGATACAACTGCTAGGACGGTTAGTGCCACACTCATTACAATATTACCTAATGCTGGAGACTACACACAGTAACATGCATTTCATGTTTCCATCCTATTTCATATAATGTGGGGTAATGTGAGATATGTTCTTTCTTTCGTTTTTCATACCTTCTTTATATATTTAATTCTTTCCACTTATGCTCCAGGGTAATAATGATGATGTCATCTTGTCCTGCTGTTTACATTACTGTCAGGAAAACTTTGTCAACAGACTTGCAACTGGTAAGCTAAGCTTTACTTTGTGTCATCACCATCATCATCACCGTCATTACCAACATCACCACCATCTTCATCATCTTCTTCACGATTATCATCATCAACATCATCTTCACCATCTTCTTCACGATTATCATCATCAACATCTTCATTATTATCATCATCAGCACACTCATCATCAATAATCACCACTATCATCGTCGTCGCTATCTCAACCAACATCAATATCATCACCAATAATTCTAAACTAATACAGCCTTATACACTTCTTCTTTAGCCGACCAGCCAATCACTATCCGTCGCAAGGTGGTCCTTCTAACTGATGATCGTAATCTACGTGTGAAAGCCTACACGAGAAACGTACCAGTACTGACTGTACCACAGTTCCGACAGATGGCACGGTTATAAAGCACGTGACTGAACAAGTGAGGGTCACATGACCTGTGGCGAGATATCTGAAGTCGCATGGTGATCACATGATCACGTCGACAAACAGCTAACCAGAGGGGTGGGGTATTGACAGTGGCCAATACTAATGTTCGATTTTGAATTCAATTGACCCCTCGCTAAGGTCGAGCAATGGCACAACCGACAAGCTATATAACTAATACCCATTGTTTGACCTGTATTATCAAACAATGTAATGCTGACGTACTGGTGGGGACAGAAGAGTAACATCCAGCTTGTCCTTCAGCATGACCGGGTTACCTCCCTCATCATGGCCTTGCCTCCATATCTGGAACCTAGTGTCAGGATGCTCCCATCTCGGTCTAATGATGGTTTGCAGCAATCCCTATAAGAGTCAAGAGACCAAGACGATGGCCATGTTGGTGGCATTAGCAAAGGAGGCTGATGAGGAATCTTGTGTTAAATACCACTAACATGGCGGCGATGACGTAACGTGCAACAATACAATAGTTTACTAAGGAGTCATGTAAATGGTAGTTACTTTTGCTGAATACGATTACAGTATTTAGCTATGTTATCATTTTGATATACACCTATTTCGAAGATCGTTATCGCACCAAGAGCTTCAAGTAACAAGCCAAGGCTCCAGAGAACGTCGGTACTTTATAATTGATTTATTCATGGTTGATGCAAGTGGCTATAGCTCTACACTAATTATCATCTCAAGCAGCCTTGCTTGGAGCAATTTGTGAAGTCAATAAATGAAAATGCACCATGAATAAATTAATTACAGCTAAAAGTACCAGCGTTCTCTTCGGTCTTGGCTTGTTGCTTGAGGCTTTTGATGCGACAACGATTTCTGAAATAGGTGTAATATTAACGATCATTGTTTAGTTTAGAATATAATTTTATGAAGCCAAGACCTAAAAGAATACTACGTTCTTGCTAGGCACCGCAAACCTAACTGCAGTTCGACGTCGAGCGTATTACGTCAAACTTTCGACATTTAGGAAGGCGTAATAACGAAGTTATGAGAAGAGCCGCCATATTGGATTACATTGATGCCGAGTGTTTCTCCGTGTTGACGGGCGTGTTTCTGTGCCTGATCCCTGGCGATTAGCGGTAAGCCTGATGCTAAAGATCTATAATGACTAGCGGTTACTAGTTGAAACAGACAGGACTGCGTTAAACAAGTGAACAAGAATAGGACTTGAACAGCATTTAAAACGTTTTTACACGTTGCTCAAGTTTCCTTATGCAGCTTGTCGCGTAGACCTGGGCGAGGTCGTAAGAATAAAACACCCATATTAAGCATAGGACAATAGTTTCTTTTTCAAAAGACTTCAATAAAAAATCTAAACTTCCAACATTTTGACGTTTATTTTAACGATCAAATTATTATTCATTACGATTGATACAATTTAATTTTGAACCCCCTTGAGTTTTGAATAATATACACATTTTGTGTACCGATAAATGTAAAACATACATCTTCTTTATGCGCAATCCCCGCGTCACGTGACTTCAGGGAGCTCGTCTTTTGGTTCCTCCCAAGGGGTAGGGGATGTCTAGACAAGTTCCAGGTAGAGGGATACAAATGAAGACCTCTAAAGATAAAATTGCGCGAGAAATGATGTTTTTCACTGATCGGTCTAATACGTAAGGATTTATTCCCGTCCCTCACTGATTAGTCCATTCCTATTGAGCATAGCGATATAACGAGTTTCATGATTGGTCAACAGCTCAGCATTCTATCCAATCACGGCAGCGTCAAAACAACGAGCTATGTGATTGGACAACACCTATGCGTTCCCTCCAATCAAGACAAAGCCAACTTGACAAGCTCCGTGATTGGACAAACACATATACATTCTACCCAATCACGACCGCCAAATTATTTTCAATTCAAGATGCTTTGCCCAATAGTAAAATGGCATATTGAAAGAATATATTCCTTTTTAAATATCCTTTAACTCCCAAAGAGAACAATATATTTGCACAGATCATTGTGACGTTATACAAACCGTCAATGAGGGCCTGTACTTTAAACTATTTACAATAGACATTATTTTGTAAATAATATTCAGGTCAGGGATTTTTGAACCCTTATTTCGGTCCCACCACGCCCCTCGCCTTCTCTTCGGCTTAGGAGGGGTGGGGTGCGGAAATTGAAGCCCGATAATCACATTTATTTCACTCGTCGTTAGGAACAGATATTACATCCAAATGAGTACAACGATAATCTATCAGGCCTCAATTTCCATCTTATTGGGATTTTAAATTTTTGCGAAATTTGGGAAATAGAGGGTTCATTTCTTGAAAATATTGAATTATTTTACGGGTTTTCATTACCTTAAATAAAGCAAGGAGACACAAGTCCCCGGCTTTAGCATTTAGCTTAGCAACATTTTTGCCTATTTTTAAATACATGGTAAGTAGTAAGGTGTGTGTGTTGTGTGGGTCCTGTTTGCTCGGTTTTTAGTTTCACTAAAAGTATTTCTAGTGATACTTTTAGTGAGAATTTTTTGTTTTCTTGAAGCGCATCTGTCTACTGCAAAAAGATGGCTACTTATAATTTTACCCATGATTCTTTGCGCACAATTAAAACATTCAATCTGACCGGCAGATTACATATCAAGTAGAAAGGTATCACAATTAAACAAAAAAAAAAAAAAAAAGCCCCCCTCCCCCCTCATTCATTTATACAAACAAATTCATTGGTATTTGCTAAAATGAATCACGTGTGTTCGCAAAGCTTCAAGGGTAACAGCATAGCCGCCATCTTGTTTACGTAGGATCCAATTCTCCTTCTTAATTCACGTTAAAATTGAATGAAATGGAATTATATAACTAACAAAATAAAATATTTTACGGAATCTTACCTATTTGGTAAATGTATAAATTTATGGACCGACTGTTAGGTCCGATTACCTCGGGTTAAATTCTAATCTTATTGCACGGTCACCGTGGATATTGAGCTCCTACGAAGCCTAAAACTTATTATCATATAGCTTTGCAAAGCATATTGGTTTTTTGGAGTACGTTTGTC
Source organism: Actinia tenebrosa (assembly GCF_029948245.1). NCBI lineage: Eukaryota > Metazoa > Cnidaria > Anthozoa > Actiniaria > Actiniidae > Actinia > Actinia tenebrosa. The sequence goes on from NW_028292578.1 coordinate 16,959,794, forward strand.
TTTCTGTTTCTCTGTTTCTCTGTCTGTCCGTTTCTCGGTCTGTCTGTCTGTTTGCACAACGGATATCTTTCAGAATGTATTTTTCACAAGTAACGTCTGCAACATTGATAGGGTAGAGTACATAGCAAGGGTGCTCCCCACAACTATTAACACGTACGTCTATCGTATATTCTCAAGTTAACTCCGTACGTATCAATAGTTATTGATTCCTTATCAAATCTTGTACTTTGATGACAAGAGATCGTGCCACTGTCAGAGCTGTCTTGGCATCGTGTCGCTCAGCCATTTCTAAAATGCAAATGATTAACAAGATTACCAGTGTTTTACGTCACGTTGCTACGTCACTAGATAACGTCATGTAGTTACGTCATCATTGAATTGCAATAAATTCCTTCAGCTTATGTCACTAACTGAAAAACCTTAATTGATGTCGTCACATATTGTCATCTAATGACGTCAGTTAATAAGAATAAACGACGTCACATTTTAAGATAGTAGATGACATCACACATGGGATGATGTCACAAACACAGATCACATGACGTCATGCTTACCATTGAAGAATTTGATGATATCCGTGAAATCCATTTTGTTGTCCAAAATTATGTCCCTAAAAAATATTTTCAATAAATTGGTTACTCTATTTCAAACATTTTTAAAGTATTTCTAATGAAGCAACATATAACAATATATCATAATCTTCGTCACTGTATTAATAGACCCTTTACAGCACTTGGAATGCTGCTCAATAGCGCAGCGCAACCGTGACGTCATAAAAATGAAGACAAAGGCGAAATTCGGACAAACAAACTTACAAGTTTACTTACAGCAGATAATTTTCACAGCCGATCGCAGTTTATCTTAGTTTACATGGTTTATTATTGTAACTTTGTAAAAATAATAAAATCGGTTCGTATAATCCTCGTAGCGGTTAAGAAGAATGCAATGTTTGTCCGAATCTTCAAGCTATTTTTAGAATCAGTGCGCTGCGCTATTCAAAGGATATAACAATAGGTTACCAATTCTCAGGGATTGAAAAATTATTTTGTTTTGTCCTCCAAATTGAGCTGCTTTTAAGTCGCATGCAAGGAGTCTATTTTGGGGTTCATCTGTGGTGCACTTGCATGGCACTGAGTTAATCAATCACTTACCGGTAAAACTGAAGAAGAGCAAGAGCAATAAACAGCACGAAATGATCAGTACTACAATACATTGCTGCCCAGATGGTCTCCCATACCACAAAGATATCTTCGTAAAGTAGTTCTGAAATACACAACACGACATTGTAACAATTGACCAGATACGTATCAAGGATTTCCCATGGGGGGGGGGGGGGGGTCACTCTTCCACCTAATAAGACAAGGCATCCTCCCTTACCCTCCTCCCCAAAATCATATTTATGTTATAACTAAACTCCGTCACAGTAACAGCATACTAACTGAAGTCAATAGTCCCCTTCACAGTTCCCTGCGCCATCTTGAAAGGTAGCCGTACCTTTGAATCGAAGCGAGACGAACGGTGAGCTTGCAATGATAAAGACGTGAATAATTTTCCACCAAGGTGTTAAGAAAAGGTCTCTATCATTACAAGCTCACCGTTCGTCTCGCTTCGATTCAAAGGGACGTATTTGAAGTATTTGAACATGTTGGTCATAAAAGAATGATTCTCAAGGGAATGTCATGTGACTTGAAATGGGCAATTTGCATACAAAGCTAGAGGTCGAGTGTGGATTGGATAGTTACCTCTTTTGAAGTCGAGCAGAAACCATCGATAACAAAAGTAAAAATGCGTTAAATCGCCATTTGTTTGTAGATGATCGAACATCTCAGGATCCAATACCTGCCAAGACCAATCAACTGGTTAGTCGCAAAACGTGGGAAAAAATCAAAAATAATGATATTGTAAATCGTCTAAAGCAGCAAAACTCGAAAACGCAACAAAAACGTATAAAAACAATGACTGGGCACCCTCTGATTACTCCGGTAGTAACCCTTGACTATTAGTTCTTGACCTTTGGCCCTTTTGACCTTTGGTCCTTTGATCTTTTGTCCTTGACCTTTGGCCCTTTGACCTTTGGCCCTTTGAACTTCATATAATAGACTAAAGCAACGTACCTGAATAAGTGACCTCATGTTTGCAAAATGCAAATCCATGGCGCCTCCGTGGGGGAAGTTTTCGTTCATTCTTTGCATGAGGTGAACAAAACAGCTGTACGTTTTCGCTTCTAAAAATCATCAAACAAAACGAGACTAAATTAAAACTGCGTGCTCTCGTCTTCACACAGCATGGACGAAAAAAATGCAATGATAATAATATTTCTTTTAGGCGCCCGCCCCACAGGTAGCCCAAGCTAGGTTCCTGTGGTGTCAGTGGAGGGGGAAAATGTTAAAACTGGCTTAATCCAAAATCTAAGTACACAGGAGGAAAGAGGTACTACTTTTCAAGGACAGCTAAGTTTTCTTTACTTTATTTCACATTTGGACGATTTTAATGAGCTTTTTAAGTATCGCCATACATTTTCTTATAACATGACACCATAGGAGCCTAGCTTGGGCTACCTGTGCCCGCACTTTGCCATTAAATCTCGAGCATGCGCATTAGGTTTTTCTCAGGCGTTGTAAGTGTTTATTTAACAAACTAACCATCATCAAAGACCACGAGAAGCGGCGCCACCAGGTCACACATGCCTTGTACGTAACCAATATCCAGGGTTTTCCAAACGTAACTGGAAACAATAATTTATGAAGAAACTAAGTATCAAGGAAATTAGATTTTGTTAGGAACGAACGTCAATAGAGCGGTTTTCACGAGTGGGAAACATACAGTACGACATGCCGTGTCATTGAAATGGATTCTCATCGTTTTCCAGTAATTCCTCCTATATCACATGCAACGCGTAAATACGTTACAATAAGATAGGACAGGCCAAAAATGTGCCGTATCTTTCCCCACTCATACAAAAACCGCTCTAAGACCGAGTAGGTTAAACCACAGGTATCCCAAAAGAAATTTGCGTATCGTTTCGACTTATACGAAAACCACTCTAAGACCGAGTAGGTTTAGCCACAGGTAGCCCTAACACTCAAAGACTACGATAAATTTGCATGAAGATGAGGTTGTATTGGACTCTCGAGAAACAGGAAGCCCATCCATTAAGAAATTTTTATCACCTGCTTATGACGTTTCGTAGCTTTTTCAGATTTTCTCGGGTGAAATACCAGTGACTTCTGTCGCATCTTTGTACGTCCTTGTCTATTCGATGCAGATTCATTCCGAAGTTTTCTAACAGCTCCGCCTTGACAAAGAAAAACAAAATTATCTTCTGCTTGGAGACCTAGCCTGTGTGGCGGCCTAAAGGGACTGGGGAAAAGATAACCCTACACAAAGGCTACTGAGACCGAGGTGTGTGATGGTCTAGCTTGCGTACAAACAACACCTTATAAGGCAAACATGATGAGCGAAAGATTGATCTGAGACCTTGATCTCTAGTTCAATGCGTTACTTACAGAATACGGTCCACTGGAGGTACTGCTATCCTGACTGCACTGCTTACAAAGAGACGAATCATCGCTCTCTCCATCAGACGTGCCTTCCTTGCCGTGCCTGCCTCCTCCATTCACCATGTACTCCCCATCATGACCATTAGTCAATGGACCATTATTTACATTACCGTTCAATTCTGACGTAAATCGTTTCCCGCACCCGCGACAAACAAACGTGTGTGATAATTTCCCGATATCTTCTCCGCAGTCGCAGCAACCACTCTCTACGTCGTCGCCATTAGTCGTTAACGACAAATCTTGTCCACTCATCAGTCTCTGTTTCGCCTCTTCGTCAAGTCCTTCCACTGCGGGTTCCTCGATGCTTCCTCTCTTTTGCTCAAAGCTCCCGACTTTTTCCAGCCCAGTGCTGATCATTTCGAGATGTTCATAGACCTCATCGCGACTGCCAGTGCTACCCATGGACACCCCATCTATCTCGTGTTCCTTGTCGTTTCGTAAGATGCATGCTTCAACGGCTTTCCAGTCTTCTAGGGTTTGACGATAGTCAGTGTTATTGTCCTGGTCAGCTTTTTGCCGCTCTTCGGGGGTTGAACCAAATTTATAGTGATTCAGTAGATATGGCCAGACCTTGAATAACAAAGAAAACGTGACTCGTTTCTTTAAAAAAAACTTAGGCCTAGGGCAAACGTGGAACTTTCCATGCACCGAACTCATTAAAAACAATGGATATCAGGTGATAATGAGGCGGCTTTTTTAATGTAATTAAGTTCGGTGCATGGAAAGTTCGACGTTTGCCCTAGGCCTAAATCAAACAGTTTCTATATCAAGTGTGTCATAGATGGCATCTCGTTTCTGCCACAGGGAGCCCGAATTAGTTATTTTTTGCCATTTTATTTTCATCTAAATGGGTCATTTCAAATTCGCAAAATACCGTTGTGTTCCTTGATTACAAACTCATTTACACAGGGTTAGCATTAGTATGCATCAGAATATTCATAAATACCAACGGAAAAGTTTAGAATGCGCGGCTTAAACAATACAAACACTTTAAAATTCCACGGAACTTCACAGAAATCCCCTGAGCAACAGAGAACTCGAAACTGGACTTCCTGTGGTTTATGATATGACGTATCAGAATACTCACCTCTTTTCGAATAGAGTTGTCCACTCCCCCAAAGTAAGTGTACTTCTTGACTAAACTCTCGTCCGTGACCTGGGAAAAAACACATTTACATCAAATGATAAGTGTGAGGTTGTTTCAATTACATTCCATCCAATTCTTTTCGATTTTCGCTTCCTAGTTCCGATCTTCAAAGCCAGTAACTGAGTTGTTTAATCAACTATTAAGTCACGTGATCTATTGCTATCTAACACCAAAGGTCACATGACCTATTGGCTTTTCCGAGGTTGGAAGGAAAACTGGTAAAGAGTTGGCGTGCTCTGAATCATGGGACTGTTAAGGGGAAGCACACAAATCTTAATAAATTATTCTATACATTATATTTCATGCAATTTTTTTCTATTGTCGACATGAACAGAAATATCACTTTCTTACTCATATTGAGGTGCTAGTTTTATTTCTAAGTTCACATTGACACAAGTGGTGGATTTAATTGGTGCAAGTCATCCCTTGGTTACCTTGCCATTGACATTAAGACTGTGCCAGAACTCAGGAGTGATGCCATTAGTGTAACAATGATCTTTTTCCTTGTCTTGAATGGTCTCATGACTGACTAAGAATGACAAATGTGTCCTGACTGTCTTCAAGTGACGAACATAGGCACACCCTAAGAGAATTGAATTGAAAAAAAATCATTAAAAATGGCAATCTTCCTTCCATACATATACCCTGCATTTCCCACTTTCCATCCATCCTTCCTTTCCACTCATTCCCCTTCTCTCCTTACCTCCGTTTATATCTTATAAAAGAACTGGATTTAAAACATGACTTTCTTAAAAAAAAGTGCCTTTCTTTCCCTCCTTGAAAACCTTTTATATCTTCCCTCCCATCCCTCCCTTCCTCGATCCCTCTCTCCTTCCCCTTCGTCCTTTTTCCCTTCCTCTCGACCTCCACTCTCCCTTCCATCCTCCCTTTCTTCCTATAATACTTCCCATTGGCCACAAAACCTCTCATCTCTTTCCCTACAGTCGGAGCGATTTTGATCAAATTTGCCAGATATTGAGTCGCAAGGCATAGCTGTAGTATAACTCACATCCATTAAAGGCTCGTAACAAGAATTGTCTTTTCATCGTCTCACAGGCCATGTGGAGAGATTGTCTGCAAACAAAAAGGAAACGGATTCATTATAAAGTTGATTCAAACAGCTTCACTCTTTCTAATAATATATAACAACCTCTCCACCGTGATCTTATGTCATAGGCATTATGCACTGAATGGTAACGTGATTGAAATGACACGTCACGTGATTGCAGTCATGGTCACATGATTAAAAGGATTGGTCACAAGATTATACAGACGTGTCACATGATTAAAATCACACGTCATTTGATTGCAGTCATGGTCATATGATTAAGAGGATTGGTCACGAGATTATACAGATATGTCACGCGATTGCAGTCATGGTCACGTAATTAAGAGGATTGGTCACAAGATTATACAGATGTGTCACGTGATCGTAATGACACGTCACGTGATTAAAGTCATGGTCAAATGTCGATGAATGAAACTTGAATAAAATTAAATGATGAATGAAGTATTACCGAGTTGGAGGAGAGCTCTGTTTCTGCAACCGTCTGGAAAAATTTGCTTTTCTTGAAGAAACAATATCTTGCTTGCTGATTGGTATTCCTGGCTTCTTTACAGACCTTTTACTCGTGCCCAACTTTTCCATTTCCTTAGAAACTAGTGAATAAAAGACAAATTCGTGCATAAGCTGAATGACGACAGTATCTTGGATTTAGAACAATGAAACTGGACTGGCTGCACTGCCCCTTACCTCTCTGGTCACTGCTAGTTTCCCCTTTGGCTTTGCAGGTTTTTCCAGTTTTAAATTTTAGTAAGAAAGCCAATTGGTAAAGCAATTTGGTAGTGGTAGTAAAATGACATCAACACACAACTTGCCTAATGACCTCAAAATAGATAAATAAATATCTTACCAATATCTTCAGGTTTTGTTCCAGAGACCAGTCGAAACACGTAGTCTTGGTTACTGAATTCCTTGGTGGGTGAAGATGGCGCTGAGCCATCCCCAACTCTCTTGAGCCGAGGGAGGACCATGGACCTACTGCGAGGAGAGAAGAGTGGCGGATCGAGCTGTCCATTGGGGTGCAAGCCATTTTCCAAGCAGTTCAAGAAGGACAAGAGAGATCCAGGTGTAGGGAAGTGAATGGGAGGTCTTTGGACACCATCTTGGCCGATTAGAATCACAACACCAGAAGAAGCTAAAAAAATTAATTTATTTATATTTATCGATTTTGTCTAAGTACTAAACTAAGGAAGATGTGTACTGTTAATGGAAACAGCATGCAGAGCCTCTTTGTGCAGGAACCTTACGTAGCTCTTGATTCAAGGAGGGGTGGTGTGGATGAGGAGGACTAAAGCCATTGCAGCTGTGATAAATAGATTTTATCTGGCGCACAAATCTACTTTATCCAGCCTACAAGTTAGGTGTTGCCATATGGTAATACATGGGGGGGGGGGGGGCAGTAACAAAACAAAATGCTTCATATTCCACCAACTGAATTCCAAGTTGTATGGACATACTGATGAGTTTCAATCAGCTGATAAAAGTTTTTGAATCTCATTATCTGCTTCAAATAGTGGTCAAACACTGCTTATCATGTGCTGTCAGCCAAAAAGAATGCTTTGCACCATCAGGTGATGGCAGCCATGACAGGAGGCAAGAACAATATTGAATCTGGTTTAATCTGATTTACATGAGAAATATTTCATTTTCCCAGGGAAGAACGACTCTATTGTTGTGCCTCCTGCCATGGTTGCCATCATGTGACGGTGCAAAGCCTCTAGTGAAAATTTGTGATTCAGCTGATGATCATTCCACACAAGACAGGAACTGATGGCAAGTAAAACAAAGCAACAGTACCTTGTTGGTGACAATGTAGATATACAACATCACTGAGATTAACAGTCAAAGCATGATCCCAGAATAGGCTTTTCTCTTTCTCATCACAGCCACTCATAAGCGTGTTTGGTGTCCATTTAAGAACAAGAGTCTCGTTATTCTTGTGTAATGACAAGTAACCTGGAATGGGGCTGACCATCTCATTCTGAAAAACAAAAGACAGGAAAACAATGTAACTTCTTACAGTCTTACAACCTGAAGTAAAATTAAAGATTCAAGATTGTTTAAACATACTAATTAAACTGTAAACTATAAATTATTATGAAGAACATGTAGCTGTCTGACGTTCCCAAGTTTCATGAATTTGCTTCTAATTATAGTGAAAATGAAAGATGCATCACTTTGGCAATTTTTTCCCACTTCCTACTATTTTTTTATAGATATGCAGTAAAAGATTTTTTAGCTAGTCCACTTACAGGCTGTACATTGACATTGTTTTTACCATACAACAATGTTGTGTAAGAATTTTGATGGAGTGACTCAATGTGCTCTCTGGCCATTACAGGAGCAACGGCTGGGTTTTCCTCCTGATTCAGCTTGATGGTACCAATGTGAGGGCGCTGGGTGGTTGGTGAAGCTGCTCCTGATGTGCTGTAGAGGCTACTGTGGATTTTATGCCGCTGCACTAGCTCATCTGCTGTCGGATCAGTCCAGAAGCTGTCTGGGGTTTTCATTTTGGAGAAATCTAGCGCACATGGACCCTCTAGAAAATTAAGAGGTAATTATTATAAAGTAACTCTGATTGGTCAAGAAGTGTGCTATATTAATAAAGGGAGCATGATGCTGATTCCATCAGTGTGTACAACCTACTTTACAAAGAAGTATAAGAAAACAGGATTTAAAACCACTGCACAACTGATTTTTACTTTGTGTAAAATAAAATGTCGAATGAAACAAGGTTTTCAGTGCTCCGTTCAGTATTAAAGCACAGGCACACAAAAAGGGGAAAAGGGGTTCAAATTAGTGTGCCTAAAAAAGGTTCTTTCAAATCTTACCAAGAAGTTCAATAAAGATTTGTCCATCAGCAGGATCAGCAAGCAATGCATCTGGTTCATAGAACTGACTGTATGTGAAAAATGAAATAATTTTAAAACAATTTTTTTTAACATTGTTTTTGGAATTTTTTGAAAGATCTCTTTTGAAGACTTTCTAAACAGAGCTGAGAATGGGAAGTTTAAAAAGTGAAAGAAAGAAAGAAAGAAAGTATGGAGGGTAGGATGGATGGATGAACAAATGAAAGAAAAAAGGAAAAAGTAAATGAATGAAAGAGTGAATAAATGAAGCAATTAATAATAAAGAAATAAAAGAGTAAAATGTAGAATAGTTCTATCTTCACTGCAAATGTACAGCCTATGCTTCTACTGTATTTTGATTATTTCTATATTATGGTCACTTTTACCTTGCATTTGTTTTTAAATCTTGAATGATCTTTACCAGCAGCTTTTCCAGTAAAGCAATTCTGATCCACATGTATTTCCCACAGTGTCCTGTCACATTATAACCACTGATTTTCTTGGTGGTAACATTTGTGCTTGTCGTCCAAGAAAACTTCGTCTTAGGGTTTTCTCCTGGAAAAAAATCTTTCAGCTTGGGTATTTTGTTTTCCCATTTTATGAAATAATTGTTATAAATATTGCTTTCTGATTGGTTGGGGATGTGTGGTATATGACAGCACACAGCACATGTTCACTCACTTTATATTTCATGATTCATATCCAAAATCAAATAACAGAAAATTAAATAAATGAAATTCTTTTAACATTTTATAGACTGTGAGCCCTTTCTATATTCTAATCTTGGTTGCAAATTTAACAAAAATACAAAAGAAATGACACAAATTGTGTTAATGAGAAAGAGTGTGATTTCCTTTGTATTTTCCTTTTAACCTCTCATCCTATATGTAAATAATTTATGGCAAATGATAAAATCATCCCTCTATTCATCATCATTACATAAGGACTGTCATATTTGACTTACTGTTGCTTTCAATATTCTGCAAACTCAGTTGATACAAGCTACACACTGAAATTTGGGTTTTCACTGCAGTCAATCAAAAATAATCAGTCGGTACATGTAGCTTTTATATTTTCGACTAGCAGCAGTGATAGACCAATAATTTCACAATGAGCTGTTGAAATGTCTGAGTTTGAAAAATATCAAAAATCGCAGTAATATATATTTACCTCCACCAGGAGACTTAGTTCCATCTTGTTTTCCATGCTCATCTTCACCAGTCAGTTTTCTCATGAGTTCTGCTGCTGGTTCAGAGAACTTTGTCAGTTTATTCAGGACGGTCTGTGTGTCATGTGCAGATAATAGTCCTCCAGCTCTCTTTTTTAAACCATGTGAGATTCCAGCTTCTACAGCAGCTGATTAAAAGATAATAAATCTATGTTAGTCAGTTGCACAGTTGAGAGAAAATATCCCAAATTTAGAATAGTAATCTACTCACTCCACCCTCCTCACCCCTCTCAAAAAAATATTTTGAGGCAACCAGATGTGGACACATCACCTCTCCTAGTCCCTGTCATCCTCAAAGGGCCTGGTACTAAGGATATGCCCCACCCCACCCCTCTCAAATTTATTTTGAGGCAACCAGATGTACAGACCCATCACCTCTACCAGCCCCTGTCATCCTCAACATATCAGAGGGGAAAATCACTTATATTAAGATATGAATATTGATTCCCATACAAGTAAATGAGTCATGCAATGGTTGTGGAGACATTGAAGGCTCTCCTCTAGTTATATTGTATGCAATCATTGTCACCATGAAATCAACCCAGTGAAGACGGCAATAACATAATACAAAACAATAAATATCAATAATTTTTGCTTGTGTTTGATTTAATTATTGTTAACTTTAAAATGAAAGCTATAATGTAGGTCCAAATGAGCTACTACCATAAACCAGGAAACCCTTTTGACAACAAAACCCTCTTTCATGTCCTCAACCACAACGCCACTCAATAAAAAAATTAGCGAGAATAACTTGAAAAAAGTTCCTTAGATCTACTAGAAGGAAAAAAGTACCTACAGCTACCTTTACCTGATCCTGAACTAATTTCTAATTTGTATTTTATATATATATATATAAATATCAGGTAAACTTATAGCAATATGTTATTTTACTCCCGATAGTTACTATGGTTGCTAGCTTGAATGGGAAATATTATCTATCGATCTTTAAATTTATGCATTACTTTATAAAGATTTTACACAATGCTACACTAGTTACTGCTTACAGAAAAGCAAGAAATATTTAAATAAGAACAACATTTTCAATCTTCTAAATCTTCTACCGCTCTGTGGTGGAAATAAAGCTTAACAGGCTTTGCAACCCACTTGAAAAAGGCTACCAACAGATAAAATTGGTATTTAGAATTGCATTTTAATATAATACCTATTCACTGCATAACTTACAACTCCTATTTTTAATTCATGTTTCTGCATAACAAATTTACAGCTATATATAACATGCTATTTTGGTAAATTGGTTCAACAAAAACCTTTTCAAGAAACATTATATGCTCAACCATGAATATCATAATATTTTAGTGCTGTGGTCCTCTTGTACCAGACTTTGGTTCTCTGGTACAATGACACATGTTTTTGTTATAGCTAGTTAATATCACGCATGGAATTGAAATATTTCAACAAAATTCTTTAGTCTTTCATATATTTTGGAGATAAAGGACATCTCAAAGTTAAATTTACAGTAGAAATGTCTTCAAACTTTCTTAGTAATTTTGAATATGTTTGCTTTATTGGTAAAGGCTATACTATTCAGCCCTCAGGGCACGAAATAAGCACTTGCAACTACCAAATTGTTAGACCTTTTCTTGACTTTTCTAGTTGAAAAAATCTACTAAAAAAAGATCACGTATTTGCAAGTAAATGTTTCCTGGATTTGACCATTTTTTCATAAAGAAACAGAAATTCAAATGTTTGATAGTGGACAAGAGGGTTTGAGCCGTGGCCGCCATGTCCCTCTCAAAACTGCCAAGAACAAACCTGTCCTAGCATAGCTAGCATTGAATAAATTACATGGATCACTACCACCCAAGGGTTTTATTTTTCTCATTAACTTCTTGTGTGTGCGTTTTAAATTTCCTGTGGTATCAACTTGATTGTAAGTGTCCTAAAATTTTAGCAGTGACCAAAAAACTCCATTGATAATTCGTGGAAAGAGACTGCAAAATGATTTTTGCAAATTTATTTATCCCAATGCTGATGAAAATCTTTAAGCCAAAACAGGAACTTCAAGACAAAAGGCTGTCTAGAAGGAAGTACTTAAATTCATATAAAAATGCATGGGTTCACAGCTTGTTAGATTGCTATCTCGTAAGATAAAATATAAAAAAAAGGTGGCAAATAACAACTAGTTTAAGTATTTTGCATACTTATATACAACTTGTGTACTATTTAAACAATATGCAAGAGATTTTGTGTATGTTTGGTTTTTGCTAACTGTCCTGGAATAAAATTGGTGGTACCAGTTCTGATTAAAGTTAATCTGATGACAGAAATAAACCAATTCATAATAAAAATCACATTGGAATAAGCATTTTTGTATAGATAAATGCATTACAGAAAAGAAAATGAATTGTATTAAACTATCATATTATATTATTAATGTATTCATACTAATTTTTACCTGATAATGTTATACCCCATTCATACCTAAACGTGTTTAGTTAAACTATGTTTTCATTAGGGAAAAAATTGAGAAACTAGAAACCTACAATATAATGAAACTTTCTAAAATATTGTCAGAGCAAGACAAAAGGATAGCTTACATGCATTATTTCACCAAATATTGTGCAGTGTTCGTAGATAGTTTTCCAAACCTGTTTAGTTAAACCACTTTAAAACATGTTTAAGCCTTGGTGTGAATGGGGTACTAGTTTTATACAAAAACCAATATAAGTTTATCGAATGAATACAAATAAAACTAGTCATATCGTATTCATTGTATTACTAAATTAAATTACTTATTTAAAACTGCCATTACTTCTAGATGTGTCTAGACCATTTTCAGCAATTCACAATACAGCTCAATTTGGAGTTAAGTAAAATTCTATTTTAACTGAAAGCTACAAGAGGTTTATTAGACAAGCTTGGAAGTACAGAGGTTAGTAACAGTAAGAATGTATTTAAGAGAAATACACTATAGCTTGATTTGGTTATTGGGCTGTGACCATGAGGGCTTAGGGCATCAACCCACCTCCCCACCCCCTATTGGCATTTAAATGGTTTCCTCGTTCGATGACATTTGGCAAAAAAAACAGACTCGAATAAATTTCACAAAGAATATGCAAGCTCACGTACGAATCAAAAGCGACAATTTTTTTGATGTTTTCTTAAGAAAATCAAACTATCATTCTCTGTAGATATATATGCGAGTATTTAAGTATAGTAATTGCTCAAAAATGCAGAACGAGGTTGATAGTTAGCCTTCGAATTATGAACGAGAAGTTCGAGCGCTCGCTCGATCAAGAAATGAAGTCCTATTTACTCTACCCTGTAAAACACTGGCCTATTTTACATGTGAAAGTAGGAAGATTTTCTGTTTATTTGCTTTTCAACTCAACCCGTCATTCAAAAGGAGATTTACAAACGATGGGGCAGTTCGCTCAGGAGCGCGTAATATAATATAGCTTTGATAATATGAAATATATGCATGTATATTAAAATCATATCTAATAGAACTCCAGCCTGTAAGTGCATTTGATACAGCGAATATCGTATTTTAACAGCTGTGGCTGAGCAAAAACAGAGGATGAAAATGAGAACGGAGGTGACAGCAAAGATTTTTAAAGCGTTTCTTGCTCGAGAAAAGAAAGCTCGAACAGGGATTTTACGCATAATCATCGGTCGCTAGAATGATTGAAGTTTTTTACATGCATCGATACAGGAGAGTATTTTAAGAATTGTACTCACCACATACTGATGTAATAGTCGAACTATCGGCGTGGATGAATTTTTTCATGACTGCTTCTTCCATAATCTGCTTAACCTGCGAGAACGAAGGGGAAAAAAGGTGAACGAATTAACGAAGTTCATTAAAATTGCTGCTTACAGATTAAAAAATATGGGTTTTTTTTTGCATCTATAAATGAAACAGAAGCGAAACACAAACATATAAAACAAGGTAGCTGGAGATAAAAACAATACAGCCAAGCAATCGCAGCAAATTTTGAACGTGACTGGAAGAGGCTCACAAGGAACACAAGAATTGACCGACAAAAATGCAAAACTTACCTCGCGTTTGAGGTTTTCAAGCAGCCTCTGCCGTGTCTCCTCATCTAAGGAAAGAAAACCCATTTAACGGTCAAATATTCAAGCTACGAGTACACAATAGAATACTCCAAAATTCCTTGAGCGGAGGCTATAAACCAAGGTCTTACTGCTTTACCTGTTTGAGGAGCCATCTTGATTTTTTCCGGAGCTCGCTCAAGACGCAATGAATATTCAAAAGTAATTTTCTAACCAATCAAAAAGCGAGATAGTATGTAAATTAGGCCTTCTATTTAAAGTACGGTCAGAAGGGCACAGGACCAAAATGTCTGATTTTGACATATTCAGTGAAAATTATTCTTAAAAAATACGCACAAAATTGAGGCTTACAGTAATCTGATTGATTGATTGATCTCTTGATTCGAGCCAAGAAATAGAAAATGTTGCATATGAAAACCTGACATTTACTGGTAATTGAAGGTTGTATTTTTTGGTGTAAAATTATAATTATCTCGTAGGTTTATAGCATGCAGTGTGTTTTCGAACCATTAACATAGTTCGTCCATATTCTGTATCTAACATTATGACATTTTGTTCACATCTAGCGTGGGCTGTTGAAAAACACCGAATATTATATTATGACATATTATTTTGACTGAGAAAGTGCTCTGCATTGAAACGCTGCATCTTCAAATGTGATTTCAAAATTGAAAAAATAAACCTTTTAATATTTGGAGATCTGATAGAATAGACCAAAAACAAGAATGATATTGAAGCCTAGCGTTCTTCTTTTCCGAGCAATAGTACTCTTTCATATTTTGATGTCGTATCTTAACACAAGATCTTAAGTGAAATTTTTATGCTGTAAATCTTAGCTTCAAAATTTTTAGCTGTCATAGCATACAGTTAATCTCATTTCAGGGCCGCAAAAACAAAATGCCACGAAGAAAGTGTAACGATACCTGTAAAACGGTCCCTCCAGATTCATAATCTTTGAGAATAAAGAACGTAACAGAAAGGAGTGAAAAAAAGATTTTTTTCCCATTCGGTTATTGAGTACATGTCAGTTCGTACTAGGGCATGCGTACATTTATCGTTATCATTTTTGACCACATTAATCAAACAGTAAATAAGACTTTAAGAAAAAAGAAAGATGGAATTGGGATTAGCAGTAAAATTGCAACAAAAAATTGAAAGTACCCGAGTTAAACGTCCGAGGAATGCAAGTTCTTAATAATTGAGAGGGAAAAAATACGCGTAGGAGTGGGAGTGTTTTTAAACTTTCGGTAATCTGTAAACCAGCACTACAGTGCCCTAGTATTTGATTTGATTTTGCTTATCCCGTGAGGGAGGAACATCGCAACAGCCTTTTCGCCAATACTCCATTTTACAATCCCGTTTAGTAACCACGAGTAATAGTTCCAAGTCGAGGTTGAAGTTGCCTCGCATGATAAAAAGTATAGTTTTGCTCGACATGAAACTATTGCCATTCAACGAAACTGTAAAAAGGAGTATATTGCTATTGCATCTGAACAGTCTATAGAGATCTAAAGAATATATGCCGAAAATAGGTTTCGTTGAAATAAGATAGAAAAGACTTGACTAGAGATGCACCTGAATACACATGTAACAACTTAGCTCGAAATCTGAAACCATTCAGATGTTAGACTATAATTAGGAGGGTACACAGTTGTTTCGGAGTTGACACTGCATTGCATCGTGGGACTGTTTTAGGGGATATATTTCTAAGATGGCGTCTATTTCGACCTTTTAACATTCCCACAATACACTGTAATGCAAACCCTCGACCCAGTCTTTCCCTCAACCTCAGAACGCCTAATAATGTAACACAGTTTATTATATCTATATTAGTTTTCAACTGCCTAGGAAGCGTCAGGTACTGCACTTAACTCCGCTTCAGCTATGAATCAATCAAAAATATACTCGCCAATCACAGTGCTTGAGCTCGAAAGCCATTTAAGAGTCACGCGGAAGCCAATCAGATGTGACGCCAGGAAACGACAATCGCAGCGTTCGAATGTAAAAGCCATTTGAGTTAACCGCCAATCGCATTGCTTGAAAGAAGCCATTTGAGTAACGCGGAAGCCAGTTAGGCGTCACGCGAGAAAACGATAATAAACCCGACAATCAATGTGCTTTAACGCGAAAGCCATTTGAGAGTCGCGCGGAGTCCAGTCAAGTATCACATGCTGAAAACCATTCTCAAATAGTTTTTTTATAGTTTTTTAAAAGGTCATTATAACTTATGTACTAAACTCACTGCTTGACGTCACAATTATATCTCAACGTGTCTGAACAGGGCGTAGCTTGGTGGGAACATTACGCTAAATAATTACGCCACTCTAAAGTAATTATCAATAAGCAGTGCTCAGTTAATTAATATTAATAATAAAATAAATGATATATTAATAGTAAATTCAACATCTAAGAAGTTAAACAAAACGACAAGAAATATTGGGATACGTTTGAAGAGAAAATGCGAAAATGGTCAAGATCAGAAAAAAATGGAACGATTTTTTCCGGGTTTTTGATGGAAATCAGTTAACTTAATGATACGAAGATAGGGTCTGGGCTGGGTTGTTCAAAGCTGGATTAGCGCTAATCCAGGACTAACTCTATAGGTCTTATTAAGAGTTAATCCA
Source organism: Actinia tenebrosa (assembly GCF_029948245.1). NCBI lineage: Eukaryota > Metazoa > Cnidaria > Anthozoa > Actiniaria > Actiniidae > Actinia > Actinia tenebrosa. Next base: position 16,976,303 of record NW_028292578.1, read on the forward strand.
GGATTAGCACTAATCGGGCTTTGAACAACTGGGCCCTGATTGCTGATGAGCTGATGTATCATAGTGACTACAAAATTATGATAAAGAAATAGGTGTAGAAGCTCCTACAGAAGCCGTAATCGAATTACACTGCGCAATTGGTAAAAAGTGGTAAAAAAAACCCCAGGGCATTGGCAATGGATTAGAAAGTTCTGGGTTAGTCTTATTCAAAAATCGCGCGTAGGCCACAGCCCACGCATATTCGACCTCCATGTGAAATAAATCGAGTTGGTATCGTAGTGCATTGTGACACGGTTTTAAGGGACGTACTTCCAAGATGTCGTCTATTTTGTCCCAAAAACAGTCCCACAATGCAATGCGATGCCACCTTGACCCAGTTTTTTCCCCCTCAAACTCGGAATAGCTCATATCGTGGAACTCAGTTCTGCAAACCTTTACAAAAGTTGCAGAGAGAGAGAGAGCTGCTTTAGTTACCATTTAACTAAGCCTCCCGCTAACACTTATCTAATGTTCTTCCAATGCCCGTGTGCTTTTTAATACCACCCAACATGGGCGCGCGTTGTCTATTTCTTCAGTAGAGATAATTCTTACTTCTGGGGAAAAAATGTACACAAAAAATGTGCAGTGCGCAGAGTGGAAATAGAAAGCAGCTATACTACTTGTAACACAACAACTTTTTGTAGCGTGACAATCTGTATTATTTTATTAGCCGTACAAGAAGTCTTATCGCAATTTAATCTAGGCCGGCGTTAATGATCCGTTTCCTTGGGAACCACCTGTTACCATAGGAACCAGTCTTTCGGACTAACGACATCAACTAGCATGTTTTAAAATGAGATTTACGGATAAATGAAATTAGATGGGTTATTAATAGTACATTTGCACGTGCTTTAAAGTCTAACACTGAAATGGCTTTCTCGCTACGTTAAGAGACTGAGGATTTTCTCGTTTTTTTTCGGGTTTTTTTTTTAATATATATATTTTGTTGTTGTTGTTGTTGTTGTTGTTAAACTTTGAAATTTAATAGGGGGAGTTTAATCATGGAATTGAATAAATGGAATTATATAATCGTGGGAATGTAAACTTAATTTTCAAATTATATACCTATATTTGATTGCATAATCTATTTCTTTCCGAGTGCCAAATCAGGAACTAGAAAGCCTGCGCTAGTTTAGCTAGTTTTAAGAATAGGAGATGATCGCTTTGTATAAAGCGGCGATTATAATTTTAACTCAGTTTTCAAATTTGTTTTCCAAGTCGGAATATAATAACTGATTAAGACGAAACAATTTACGATAATAACGACACTTGCTAATTTATAAATTGCAGGATTTCACACGTTCATATACTTGTACATAAAACTTGTACTAAATAGTATACAATATTTTCATTTAATTTCGTTCAAAATAAATATAGACGCACTCACAAAAAAAGTGAAAAAGATAAAGTTCAAAACGAAGATTAATATCTCTGAAACTGAAGATTATCTCTTTTTCAAGCGTCGGAATAAGGAAACACTTTTTATCCCGCAGCTTGATCAAAAAATCTCGGAATATAAGATTTTGATTATAGGCAAAACAAAGAATTCTACTTCAAGTTTTCAACGCCTACTTGATTTCAAAGCGATTATGTTTTGTTCTGAAGAAAATCAGAACGATTCAAAAACATATAATTAATTTTGAATAATCAACCCGGTGTGTAGGCGAGCTTTCTCAATACGTTTAAGGCATGCAATTCAAAGATACTTACACTTAGTCGTTGGGTCTTCGGTCGCCATTTTTTCTCTTAACTTTGATATCCTCTTGTTTTCATTGATATTGGCTTTGAGCTGTGATCGTTTCGTGTCCAAGTATTGAAATACTACAGTATTCATTGTCGGTGGCAGACTAGTTATACATCCGTCAGAAAATTATCAATTTTCTGTCAAACGATGATCCACTGAAGTTATGCTTGAAAACTTCACGGAGAAACTCGATAACCGTATATTCACCTCGGTTTAAAGTCGGTATAAAGCCAGACCTATCTCCTCATGGATTTACGAGTGAACTTGAACATCTGTCCATGACTGTTGATCAACGAACTTCTGGTCTAGTACCACGAACTAGACCACCAACAGGTGCTTTAAGAACAAACCGACTTGATCTGCAGGGTAATCCCATCGAAACTAAACGCCAATTCCCTTGGTAAACCTCGAAGAGTGTCCACCACAATAGTTCCTCTCAAAGCGTTTGAAATTATTCGTAAACTCGTAGTCAAACACGTACACCATTTATCATTAATTATTGATAATATTTAGTTTTTATCAGTACGAAACAAAGTAGCCATGTTGGTACCAGCCAATCAGGTGTCCTCAACTCTCCAGGCTTGAGGTAAAGGTTATGACGTCATGACACAGATCAACCAATCAAAGCCTGTATATAGTTAATTAGCCCACTAGGATCAAACACATAGATTATACAACCTTGGTACTTTATATGTAACAACCGTCTTGAAAATTCAAATCTTTGACATCCACGGAGCTGAAATCTCGAAATGGAAAGCGATTTTGTCTTTTTAAAAAGAATCAATTTTTTCGAGTTCAAAAACGTTGGACAAATTCAACCCAACATTGACCAGTTCAAACCAGATTTTTTGTCACGTGTATTCTTGTACAAACTTGAACATCTAAGTACTCTTTCGCTGCGTCTTTCATGACGTAACAAAGATAGCTTTCTCCAAGTTTTATCTTTTTTCAATTAACTTTTCAATTCAATTAAGCTCGTAGCAGTTGGACGTCAGTTACCGGCAATGTTGGTTAAAAAGCGGGAAAATTTCACTAGCCTCGAATAATTTTTTTTCTTTTTGCATCATTTCTTTTATTCTGTGATGAGAATTTAATCTCGATATACGTATTAGAGCTCGCATTCTCGCATTCTCTACCATAACTTGTTTTCTCATGAAGATTTTCAAATACAGACCAACGCAACTTGTATAGTTATTGGTGTGATGTGAACGTTCAGGAGACCGATCCGCCTCTACGTCTATAGGATGCTATCAGAGAATCGCTTCCCATTATACCAAAATTTCCGACCCCGATAAGAACACGAGGCAAGCTTTTGATAAGAATAGTCTTTCTAAGTGGCGAAAATATGTCTGTCTGGATATAGAGGGCCACCGCACAAGGGAAAATGTTCCCCTTGGTATACAGAATGTTCTCGGCATTTTCTCTTTTAATATAAGTACAATATTTCAAATGTCGCTTTCTCCAGTGTCCAATACCAATGAGCTCAAGATATGTCCCGCTTATCAGCTGTCGTTATAGAGAGACCATAGGCTTATTCTGCAGTCTTTCGAACCAGCGGCCATCAATATTCCATTGTCGGGAAGGTGAGCAGAAAAATCGAGGGAGTTCACGGTTTCAGAGTGGTAATTCAAGACAGCCAGTGGTTTTAGAGTTTTCCAGCTGTAAATACGAATCCTAGACACACACAAAAAAATCAAAACTTGTGGTATTTGTGTATTTTGTATATGTGTGGTGATTGTGGTATAGCTTTCAATATTTGAGAAAATTTGGCACTATCTGTAATGATACGCAGTTAACTCTATGGCAGCTTTGGTTGTTGTTGTTGCTTTACCCTCCTTTTTTTTGACTAAGAGTATTCCAATAATCACGCCCAGACAATATTACCCTCCTGTTTTGACTTAGTGTATTCCAATAATCACGCCCAGACAATATAACCCTCCTGTTTGACTTAGTGTATTCCAATAATCACGCCCAGACAATATAACCCTCCTGTTTGACTTAGTGTATTCCAATAATCCAATAACTGGTCGAGTGGAATTGTGGGATGTTTTGGGATGGACATACTTCCAAGATGGCTCTATTTCTTTCCCTAACGTAGCCCCACAATACACTGCAATGCAAGCTCGAACCAGTATGATTTTCAGAAAATTGGTATAAATAATGCAGCAAGTTTTGATAAAAGCGTTGTCTAACCCGCGCAACTAGAAAATCATAAATGGAGAACTTTGGCAAACTAGAACCCTGGGGGGGGGACTAAAGTAGAGCGCACACTTCTCAACTCCGGGATCTACATGGCTAAATCGCACATGACAAAATCACACGTGCTTTATGATCACATACCTGCCATCCCAGCACCCTACAGAGAGCAGTTTCGAGTCATCCCTTATTTTAACTGAAGCAACTCCAGGTTTCTTCAGCTCGATAGACTTATGAATTGTAAGAGTGTTCTAAAAATAAATGAGAGAAAAAATAGAATGCTAATGGACAAAGTTTGAAATAGCGACTGAGGCTCTTTAGCTGGGGATATGCATTTGGGGCACATGGATTTAAGTTAGCAAGCCGATATAACATTCAATTCAAATGTAAATGTAAATGTTAGGGCAGGGAGAGTATAGAGGTTTTGCACCACCAAGTGATGGAAGCCATGTTAGGTAGCAGGAACAATACAGTTGTTTTAATATTTCAATTCCTGATAGCAAAGGGATTTTATTGTTCTGCCATCTAACCCCAGCAATATTATGGGATGGGCACGTGATGGTGCAAAATCTATATTGTAAAGACATGGTTTAGCCACATGCAGAGGGAATATATTTACAATGCTTAAGACTATTTAAAAAAAACTCACTTGTGACAAAAGGTTAGAAACAACTAATTTGTCGTCAGCAGATCCAGTCACAACTTTGAGCAGTTTTTCATCGAAATCCATGCACATCACTAAAGTCAAATTTCGTTATCATCACTAAACAATAGTGTACAAATGAGGGATAATAACGAGGTTAAGGCGATGGAATAAAGAAAGAAAAACTGAACCACCACTTAAAGGAATGAGAAACAGTAGAAGGCTGGTAGGGTAAAATTGCTGTTTTTTTTATGAATGGCAGAAGAATGTAGGGGTATTTTGTTATGAGCTATCATTAAGAGAGCAGTGGTTTTATCTACCATTAGAAAACTCATTAATAATTCATGAAGAAAACACAATAGAAATCATGACCATGAAGGTGATTTTATATCTGATAAAGATTCGTCTTCATTTGCATAAACTTTAACTTGGATTTTCTCTATCAAACTTGGTTCATTTTGTAAAAAAATCGGTACACAATGAGAACAAACATCATAAGTTTTCTAAGCCGTTCAATAATCTCGCAGATCGTGGTTTATCGGGTCTAAAACCACTCGGCTGCGCCTCGTGTTTTATACCCGATAAAACACTCCTGCTCGTTTATTAAACATTACATAATCCACTCAAAATAAACTAATACATTTTTATGACTAATAATAAAGGCTTCCCATTACCTGATTCCGAGTGTACCTTCAACTGACTTTCCACCTTGCTTGATCCAACATCCCAGAGCCTGAGAAAACCATCTTCATAGCCAGCTAGAACCTTTGGTTGATGTGTGCTAGGGCAGAGAAACAGCTTCACACACATACACATTCCTGTATGTGGAAACAAATAACAGCTTTTAGTATGATTTTAGACTTGAATATAAAGTTTCTTGTGCTGTGATTGTTCAATCGACCAGTGTCTGATGACCGGGCACCATATGTAGCCCTGGTTTGACTGTTTAGTACTATTTGGTGCAAAATATATTTTGTAAATAACACAAAAAAGTCAAACATTCACTTACCATAGGTCATATTTTCTTCACATTTAATTGTATGTATACACTCTTTGGAATCTAGGTTTATTATGTCAATCTAAAAAAGTTGAAAGACAAGAGTTTGTCAGTCATGTTAAATAAATATCGTATTACAGTGCCTAGAGTTGCAAAGGTCATATATTATTGCATAAATTATAATTTGGAGGCAAAATTTTCATTAGTCATTTAAAAAGTATGAAAGCAATGGCCATTTTAATATTTGAGATCAGATAACTACTACAAAGGGACCATTCTTATTCACTTTAGGGGAAGGCAATGTTAACTTCGGGGGAGGGGAGGCATGAAAAGATTATATTAAATTGAGTATTATAAAAGGCAGCCTGTGGAAAGCCCCTGTCACACTCCTCCCTCTGCAGTGAAACAGGGGGAGAATGCATTCCTTTATTTCCAGCAGGGAGGGGAGGGGAGGGGGAGAAGAGGCTGTACACAGGTTAATAGGCTTGTGTTGTTTTATCACCCCATCCTCCCATTACACACTTCCTGCGCACCAACGACAGGAGTAGAAAAATCTCAAAGTTGACTCGATCTGGACAAAAAAGATGGGCTGTTTAGGGAATTATTATATCTGATCTACCGTAACTCTTCCCCCCTTTGAATACACTGTCAATAACAGACATTTGAACCACCATGCCTTTTGAAGGGTCATAAGGAGTTATTTTCTTTATGTAAATAGTTCTGGCTGGACATTGTCTGATGTCTGGCTGTTATTTGAAGCCCTGTTATCTTAAGGAACTGCACTACTTATGAAGATATAAATGAAACCTGAGATTGTTGTTCAGATGCTGTTGCAAGCCAAAGTTTATCATCTGAAAAAATATAGATAAAATAAGAGTGTTTTATAAAATTGATAAAATGTTTGGAAGTACATGTAAATTTGCTTACACAAATACAAAAACACATAAGTGTTTGCTTTAGTCTTATTCAGAAAATATATAAGGGAATATAAAAGGTTCTAAAATTGAAAAACACGTCAAAACAGAGTGTACTACCTATGCATATACTTACTAAATGCCTTACAAAAGTGATAATTACCTTTTTGCAAAATTGAAAATTTGCAGAATCCAAAAACAGGGCAGGCCAATTTTGTAGTGTGTGACAAGCCTCCTTCACTAAGATCCCAGGAATTGATGAAACCATCCCGACCATGACTGATGTTGTACATGAAACAAAATTTAATCAGAAAGTCCATACTTTAATTTTTCTTTCACCAAATCTATGCAAACCACAGAATATAGACCCTTTTACTTTGAGTGTAATGCTTTCCCATTTTCAACCATGCATCATTCCCTAGAGTATCATTTCTTTGTTTAGTGCTTGCACATGAAAAGACACATGAATCAACTACAACAAACAATCTTATTCTTAAGAGAACGTTCTGAAATGGGAAAACATTAGCCAATGCTAAAGAGGTCTATTTGCAAATAAATGCAACAGAATTATCTGTTTAAATAAAATAATGTGCTGTTGCGTTGATTTTTACCTGATCAGATTTAAGTTTGAAGTTATTTCAAGTCCAAGAATTCCCTTTCCATTATGACTATCTAAAGTTGAACTAACCCTTTTGGTTTTGAGGTCCCAGAGACTGATAATACCTTTGGAGGATCTGCATATATATATTGTAAGCTATTAGCAAAGATTATCAACAATAAGCAGAAAGCCTCTGCACATCTGGACACAGCAAGGACAGGATTTAAGGAATGGAATGTTGCCAAATCCTGGATGGCAAAACAAAACTTGGAGGACAAAAAAAATTTTTACTCTCATTGGGGGAATAGCCCAATTCCGAGATAAGCTTTGCTTATCACACAAAAAGGTTTCGATACGAGGCTATGTGTTAAATTGAATTTATTCTTTTCTACTGTCACGAGTCACTGAGCATTATATACGAAACCTCACATTGAATCCTGTGTGTGAAGTGAATAAAGTGAGAAGTGAGCTATTGAAATTTTTTTATTTATTGTTTTGTCCTCCAAATTCAGCTGGTCTAAGAATTATTTGAAGGGTCTATAAATAATTTGTTTATTCGTACTTTTAAAATTGTACATGTAGCTTTAAAATTTTGTAGTAAGTTAGTAGTATTTAGTGCAAAACACCAGTCAAAGTAAACCCCATATATTCACTATTCAGTACTAATCCCCACGCATATCCAGGAGGGGGTGTGGGGAGGTCGTGCTTTACTTTGACTGGTGCATAAGTGTAAGACTCCAAATCAAGCACCAAATGCTGTGAAGAGATTTCCAACTTAAATAAACACCATTTTTGACTTTTTTCACATCTCATTTCAACAAGTTTAACTAGCAACATCCTGAAGAACTCAATCTTCTAATATGTACCAATCCTATCAATTGTTAGTTTACGAATACGTGGGTAGGTATCCTCTTCTATCGGGATAGGGATGTCTGGTGCAAGATGGCGGATGACACTGCCTTTTATAAAACTCAAAATAAACATTACAAAAATCTTGGCGGGTAAAAGAAGGGCTTACATGACTTATAGGTCATTTGTTCTGCACTAATATTGAGGCAGCAGAAGACCAACGACAAAGTAGAGTATTAGAACAGTTTTACACTACCTACCCAGCTGCGAGAAGTCCACCATCACAAACACAGACAGGAGCAAACTTAACGACATTTATTGATGAAGAAGACCCTCGAAAAACATAAACTGGACCTGGAGGAAGTCTTGAATCCATTGAACGCAAAGAATATATTATTTCAATGTGGCATTTTTCAGAACAAAATTCACATTTCTCAAACAGAAACCGCGCGCATTTTGTTTAGCGGCAGGCGTTCCTCTCTTTAGCAAAAGGACTGGTACTGCCGCCGATGCCACAGGCAGCCCGATACAAATCAGACCAAACTTTTATAGACAGTACAAGGGATTTTAACTTATCCACGGTATGGGGGCGGCTAGTCTCTCCCTCCACTGATGCCTTCCGGCTGAACATTGGCTATGTACATTAAGAGCGGATCCAATTACCGTCAGATCCGAAGTCAATACGACGCCTCAGCTTCTGATTTACAGATGTCCCTGGGATATGGCATAGTTTGGCATCTTGGAATACATCTATGGTAAACGCGAAATTTAAGTAAGATATTCAGTTCTGAAATTTTTCAATAATTTAAGCTTTGCATATTAAAAAAATGGTTCATGCAAACGAGTGCATGTGTGTATTGATTAGCGTAAGCACGGCAATTTTAGTTTTGTTTTGTTTTGTTTGTTTTTTGGTTTTTTTTTTGTTTTCATTTAGATTTCGATTGCCTATTCAAAAAATCTCGAAAAAAATGGGGGCCACCAATTTTGTTTTCAGCAGAGTTATGGAACATTATTTAACACGAGGGAACAATTTTGAACGCCAAATATAACATTCTGACCTATATTTTAATGGAAACTCAATACCATAACAGTAACAATAATAGCCTTGAATTGCCTCTCTTTCTATCATAACAAAAGTGACACAGTGTTTAACGGTGCATGCAATTAAAAATATATCTTATATGTACCTAGAAGTCCGTTGGTGTACCTATCACCCTTCTGACATTATTTACAGTATTGATTCTACGTAAAACCTTTCATAGTTTGAGTGGATATAGCATGGAAAACCCTTTATAACTTCAAGAAGCCTCACTCAATCTATAAACATTTTTCGGCTTACTCGACATCTCGTACACCATGTAGAATCAATACTGTGAATATTGTTAGAAGGGTGAGAGGCACTTTAACAAATATACCTCTTGATTCAGATTCTCTAAATGATCGCTAATTTATTTTCTCTTCATTTAAATGATTGTGAATTAATCTTTTTTATGTAATGAACAGCAAAAGGTGTACTATGTCATTACCACGAAACAATGGCTGGCCGTCGAAATTAGACTTGTGTTCATGCAATTAGAGTATTTTTTCAAGTCCAACTACGAATTGGATCTACCAGCATTTCGTGGTCACTTAAGCAAATTTGGAAAACGTCTACTCTATTCACAAATACCATTTGAAGTCCTTAAGAGTTTAAAACATTGGTGTTGTTCAAGCTGCACATTCTTTAGAATACATTTGATTTTTACAAGTGATTTGCTCTTATCATAAGCGAGACAGCGGTATTCACCGAATGAGAAAAGGAAATATTAGTTACGTTTTCTAATTCTCAGGAAAACTCCATTTCTGGGTCCCATGGTTATGCCACCCTTCTAGACGTATAACCAGAAAAAAATTAAAAAGGAAAAGAAAGCTTGGTTTGGCATTTGCAGTACATTTTAGGGGTGTTGTCTTAGGGAAAATGTTTCCAAGATGGCGTGTATTTCCTTCCCCAATCTCGTACCCAGAGCATGCGTTTCTTCTTGCCCGCGGCGAAGAACGAGGGCCCTTATACCTGGTATAATCCGTTTTTTGGAAAAATTTTTTATAAAAAATAATTTTTATTTTGATCAGAAATAAACACAGAACTCTGTTTGAAAGGATGATTTTCATTGATTACATACACTTCCGGAAAACTGCGCATGAGTTAAAAAATGGATTATGCCAGAGCCCTCGTTATTCACAGCAGGCCAGAAGAAACGCAGGCTCTGGGTACGAGATTGTTACTCCCCTAAAACGTTACAGTCCCGCAATGCACTGCGATACCACCTCAACCAAGTTTTTCCATCAACCTCGGAATGGCTTCAAGTCGTGTGACTCGATGTGTTTATACATCTAGAGTATTTTACCAAGTCCAACTTCAAAATGGGATCATTGATTCGTGGTCACTCAAGCATAAATTAGTCCGTTTTACAGTTCCCTGCGTCATCTTGAAAGGTAGTCGTGCCTTTGCATCGACGCGAGACGAACGGGGAGCTTGTAAAGATAGAGACCTATTTTTAAAACCTTGGACAATTACACAGGGGGCAGAGGGGGGCCACTTATCTTTCATTGTTTACGCGCTGTGCTGTGCCTTAGCTTATTACACAGTGGATGATTGCGCGCTGTGCGTAAATCCAGTGGGGTAAATCTATCAATTTTTTCAAGCAATCCACTGTAATAAGCTAATAAGGCACAGCGCGCGCGGTATCTGACGGGCTCAAGTTTATTCATATTATGTACAGCGGTAAATAATATAAAACAAGATGGCGGAGCGACAAAACAATTTCGTAAACAATGAAAGATAAGTGGCCCCCCTCTGCCCCCTGTGCAATTATTCCTATGTCTCTATCATTGCAAGCTCACCGTTCGTCTCGCTCCGATGCAAAGGCACGGCGATCTTTCAAGATGGCGCAGGAAACTGTGAAGGGAACTATTCGCAAAAGGTCTAGCTACTCTATTCATTCATTTCTACAATAATCTCAGGTAGTACAAACATGTACTTTAAGAGGCGCGTAGTCGTCACTCAAGCAAGGTTTACTTCAATCGAAACTAATTCCAGGAAACTTTTAGTAACGTTTTCTAATCCTCAGGAAAATTCCATTTCTGGGTGACATGGTTATGCTAGCTTTGAGGTCCAGAGGAACCTGAAATGACACGATGACAGACGATCGTCAGAAACCAAATATCTGTTTTAGTTAGTAGAGAGGACGCGACCTTTAGTTGACGGCAGTACGTCACTTTTTGCTTGAGTAGCCGTCTCTAAGGCTTAACGCTAAACGCGCGCAAACTTCTCGACCAATACCAAAAAGGACCTAAGCTTTGAAGGCAACGGCCGACGCCGCGGAAACGGAAAAGAGTGCCGTTGTTTGTTGCCGTTGACTCCAGCCGTTGCAGGAGTCTACTGCGCACACTCAACCATGACTTACTTTTAATTTCGCATTCCTGACCCTTGGTTCCTCATGGTCATCAAAAAAGAAAGGTGCTGCAAAGAATGCAGTCAATAAATACTTATAAGATTTAGCTTACCTCTGTTTCTGGACACTGTTCCAGCTTGCATTCTTTCACAAGATACGTCAAGGCCATCTTAGCCTCAACGAGAGCAAACCTCATTCCAATACACTGACGTGGTCCCATACCAAATGGTAGGAACGAAAAGGGATGACGCTTCTCCTTGGCCTCAGCAGTAAATCTAGTATTTGTAAATAAACAGTGAACTGCTTATATTTTGATAATGATGCTGTTAACATAACTTTATTTATTCAATATTTACCTATTGTCGAATAATTGGAGCTAGAGTTGAGTAGCCCCATCAGACTACGTGTCCTTCCCTAGAGTATCATTTCTTTAATGGTTGCACATCAGAAGACTCACCAATATTGATGCAACCCAAAAAAGAATCTTATTCTCAAGAGAATGACACGTGGTCTAAAATAGGAAAACACATTATGCCAAGACCAAAAAGGTCTATCAATCAGTCGTTACCTCTCGGGTTCAAACTTCAACGGATCAGACCAGTGTTCGGGATCCCTCTGTATGGCATACACCGGAAACAGCACAGACATCCCCTTTTCGAAACGTACTCCATTAATGGTGCAATCCTCGTTACAAATGCGTCCATACCTTCATCAAAGTATATAATGTGGTTAAATGTAATAGTCCCTTATATTTTTCGGTAAATACCGCTGTGTTTTATCACTGAAGACCCATGTGTACAGGTTTAGCCTCGCTTAAGAGCAAATCAGTTGCAAAAGTCAACTGTAATGTTAAGAATGTTCAGCTTGAAAAATACCAATGTTTGAAATTCTACAAGTTTTAACGGAATCTGTAAATAGCTGACTTATAAACGAAGCTACGCCTGTGCAAATGAGTCTGTGTTCTTTAAAAACAGCGCTGCATCGAATGCCAAACTGGTGTATCTAGGCTAGCATGATGCTAGCTGGTCAGCGGTGTTGCTACTGTTGCGGGGAATGCTCAGTATCAGTGCTTCTTGAAAAATGTGATAATAGACCCCTACAGCACGTCGGAATGCAGCTCAATTTAGAGTAAATAACAATAGGTTTGTGTTTCTCATGAGATTGAAATTCTTTTGTTCTGTATTCCAAATTGAGCTGCTTTGACGTCACATGCAAGGGATCTATAAAATGAACTAACCTAAAGGCGGGTGGATATAGCCTGAGAGACTCGTTGATCACCATGTCCAGGTACTCCATGTTCTGGACAAGATCATAGGTGACTTCTCCCTTAAAACAGCAACAAAAAATGTAATCACAAATTAATGACTTGTGTCTCGCGAAAGAAATTAAAGAACCCGGAGAAAAAACCCTCAAAGCAAAGGAGAGAACCAACACAGCCATGTACAACTACTCACAGAAGATGAAGAGCCTCGAGGAATGAGCTACCCACACCACCCGTTCTTCAAGTCCCATTGTGCCGTTATGCATTGCAAGGCATGTTAGATGAAAAACTTGGACGAATAAATACATACCTTGCCGTCATAGACGCTATCGATTTCTTCAAACAGTTTTTCCTGCTTATCAGGGTTTAAAGCAAGAAGATAAGAAGTGTAGGCAAGAGCATTGCTCGTGGTTTCATAACCAGCCAAGATGAATGTAAAGCACTGAGCAATTGTCTCGTCCTCGCTTAACTTCTGGACTTTATTCCCGTGTTCGTCTTTCATCTCAGCCGAAAGCATCAGTTCTAGGAGGTCTTTCCTCTGAATTAAAAGAGGTTTTGTTAAAGTGTATATCAAAGAAAAAAATGTATTTTCAAACTCACGTCATTTCATTTGCATATTGATATTTCAAATGCTTATATCTCTGAAAAGAGAAGACCACATACAAAAATACTGCAACCACACTACTACACTGTTCACATGTAAGTGATTTTGAAAATATAATTTTTTCCTTGGTATACACTTCACTATGATGCTAACATCGATCGATATCAATGAATGGGAGAATTTAAATTTGATTTAATTGGGAAATGAGAAATTAATATGAAAAATGAATGAGAAATGAATGGAAAAAAGAATGGGAAAAAGAGAAAGTGAAAATTAGAAAAAAAGTACGTACTGCAGAAGAGCCTTGCTCTTGTCGTCGTTTGATCATACGTCGAGCAGTTTCCACAACAAACGCGACAGATTTGCCAGCTTCCGTTCCCGTCCCACCACCCAAACCAAAATACAACAGCATGAGCGGCTTAAGAAAAGGGAAAATCACTGTAAAAACAATCGATAATCAATCACTTCATATCTTGAAAGAACTAGCGTAGCAGGCGAAGACATACCATTTAGTTTTGTTACTGCGCTGGCCATAAAGATTTTTTGGGCATTTGGCGTGAACGCATCGTCTGGGTTGGTCTGTGAGTTAGATTCGAACCCAAATGCCGTGCTCATTATGACTTCCATTGTAAACTTGCCATAGGTTCTGGGAGAGGACAGAAAGAACATCATCATTTCCTACTTATGATACAAACCCACAATGCCGTGCATGACTGTGAATGTGACAGTACCGTGTCCGCCAAGGTACCGTGTCCGAGCATTCTGATTGGATGGGCGATGATCTCGCGCGCTGTGATTATGACCACCGTGACCCTGCCGCGTGTCCTACCGTCATACGAAATCTACTCCATTGAAAACTGTTTGTAACCAACCAAAAATGAATTTTATCGAACCTGAAAACCTCTGGGCTGATCTAAGTCAGGGCATGGCTAACTCACAGATCCAACACTGAAACAACCTCTGGGCTGATCAAAGTCAGGGCATGGCTAACTCACAGATTGGACCCTGAAACAACCTCTGGGCTGATCTAAGTCAGGGCACGGCTAACTCACAGATTGAACCCTGAAACAACCTCTGGGCTGATCTAAGTCAGGGCATGGCAAACTCACAGATCGAATTGGAGTTAATGTGTTTTGCGGAGGGAGTTCAGGACAACTGGAGAACCTGCGGGAAAAATACATGCACTCAAGGGAAAAAGATCAAGCAAGAATGCAGTTGATTTCTGTACCTGAAAACATCAATGCTCGAGTTTGATTCAGCTGCTTTTCCAAAGACTTTAGCGAGGGTAGAACAAGAGGAATTGATGAGAGGCACAACCTTTAGAGAGAAAACAAAAGTGACCTACTTACAATATTTTATCATATTAAAAACTAACCATTGCTTTATAAATTTGCCTGTCCTTAGTCCAGAACTGGACACACTTGTCTCACTATAATTTATATATGAAAATAAAATAAAATAAAAAGCTGTGCGTGCAGGAGAGAAAACCGAAAAATATTTCATCTTTGCAATTGCCACACACGCGCATCTATAAATTGAGTCCAGACAAGGGTGTCTTTTAATACCCACCCCAAGCTGAGTTATTTTATAAGATATTTTTTACATAAGATGTTTTTGGCATAAGCGCAAACCATGCCTGCATATTTATCACGCCATGTGACCGTGTATTTTCTGGTCAGCTGCAAAAGAAGATATTATATGCAACGCATGCGCAATGTAGTGGTTAATCCATACCTGTTTCATCTTGGCAGCACTGAATACTGGTGTGATAGTTGTACGAAGGCGTCTCCAGTCGTCATCAAGTAAACTCAGCAATGATTTATTTGTTGGAGGAATGCCTCCACCAGCAACGGCAAACTATCGCCGGCAAGAATATATAAGAAAGCAGATTTTAATACAGCTTCAAATCCATATAATACTGTTGTGTTCCTTGATTACAGACTCATTTGCTCAGCTAGGGTTAGCCTCATTTCAGCATACAGAGCATTCATAAATACCAACGGTAAAGTAAAGAATGCAGAACTTCAACAATACAAACACTTTGAAATTCCACAAACCTTCTTTGGCATAGGCTTTGCATCTTCATGCTAATTCATTGTCATATAACTTATCTTAGGCGAGAGCAACACATAAATCCAAGACGAGTTAAGACTTACTGGACGATTGACAAACTTGTTGAACTCTTTGACAGTGATCTGTTTGATCATTTCAGGATCGGAAACCAGAAGCATTGGATTCATACCCAAGTAATAACTGTACAAAATAAATGCAGAAATATATACGTATAAAGCCGAAATAAAATGTTGGGGCCGACTGGAACAGAAAAAAGAACAGAAGAAAATAGAGGTTCATAACAGTCAATTTTTTCAGAAGGAAAGGGGGGGGGTATGTTGGGGTGGAATCGCTTGAGTGGTGAGGATTTTACTCTTCGCTCGGCAGCCAAAAAAAAAAAAAAAGGGAGAGAGGCCAAGAAAAACGTACTGAAAAATAGACCTACCCACAGATATGGCCATACTTCTTGACGTAATCCTCGTTAAGCAGAAATTCCTCTTTCTGTTGATAAAGACCAAATCATCAAGCTGCTACTAAAAAAAATTAAAGGTTAAAGTTGTTTTACCATACCAAAATAAATATAAACTATGATATTGCCTAATGACCATGTTTGCCTAATGACCATGTTGGTGGTGAGGCTAGCTTTTAAAAAAATATGCCAGTGATGGTCCATGCAAAACGTATTAATGACAGGCAGGGGCGTAGCCAGGATTTTGCATTGTGGGAGGGGGGGCAAAACCCGTTTTCAGAACATACATTGGCAAAGTGGAGTTAACTTATCACGTGACTACTTAGGTGTTTAGTTTTCTACAGCATAAGGATGGGGAGGGCTAAGCTATGGGGTTGCAAGATGGCTATGAACAACAAGTAGAAATAAAGATGTGTGTGTTTGTTTGAGGGAAGGAGGCCTGGGATTGCTTTCCGAACCTTTTTTATGACGTCAAGCAGGTTTCCAATGAATGGCAAGGGTGTTGGTCCAGGAATGCCAAGCCTCTTGAATAGAAAAAATGGAGCAATTCCTACCCTGTTAAGTGAAATAAAAAATATTTCACATGAGATATCTTTTAATCAGTCAGTAATTTCATTATTCAATTCAAGCATTCATTATTGGCACCCTATTAGTAATATTAGAATTGAATGGTAGAATAATAGTTTGATAGGTTATTAGCGTTTGATTTAGCGATTTTAAGGGGGATTAAATGATAAAAAAATCCTTTGTGATCCTAAATAAAGAACATAAACATTATCTAAACACTCAGCAAATTTTAAAATACGACTGACAACCAAAAAGTGACTGCAAACTTTGTAGTCTCTCAAGCCCCATATTCATACGTCCAGGGACTTCGAAATATAAAATAAACAACCAAAGAAATATATATATTGTGCAAGCCCTTTGGGACTTCAAAATACTAACGCTTTGGTTGGAAATAAATCTTAAGTTTTGGTACCTATATCAGTATTAATCCGGCGTTCGTCTCAATCATGAGGACGTTAATTATGTACCTCAATGAAGATATCTTGAAGCATAATTTTATATTTAAAAGCCTGCTGTAATGTGGTTTTTGTTGCTAGCAACCGAGTAGCTTAAAAAATGTCCACTTCTTTACCTGCTTACCGGATAGATGACGATATAGTAGCTTCGCCTATCAAGCACTGTAGCTACAAAACATTATCCGTAATTACTTACCATAAAATAAACACTGTGAACAGCACAATGCAGATGAGAACCAGGTTATTTGAAAGGAAAGTTTGCAGTTCCACCAAACGAAACTCCATCTTTGCTCCTGGCCTGTACTTGAGGGTTGCAACCACTGGTTGCAAAGGACAGACAATAATGTAATACACGTCCCGCGTGAACACTTTCTATGCTAGATTAATTGTAATCTTACTTTTTTTCTTACAACAACTTTTCAATACTTGCTATTCAAAATTAAATAATCAAATTTAAATTTCGAAAAGTTGCTTTATAACCTTGTTGCCACAGTTAGCAATAATAAGATAATAAAGTTATTCGGAACACTCGTCCCGACGTACTGTCTGAAAATTTACGGGTCAGAATGCACGCCGGAATGTCAGTCGAGTTGACTTTATCGACTTTATAGAGCGTTTTCACTCACGTGATCATGAGAAGGCAGCCATAAACAATAGAAACTTTCTGCACAGTATTTGCATACTAGTAAAAATAGTATTACTATCTATCGTATTATTATCGTAGATCCCTGCGGAGGAGGCTATGATTAGTGGTCCTCTGTTCTTATTCCCGTCCCTGGATGCAGAGGCCCGTATGAGGTTTGGGGGCGAGCCAGGAGAGATAAGGAGGGGCCTCCACGGGCCTCTGGCACCCTGATGAAAATGTTAAGCTCTGTTTACCCTGGCATTCGATGACGTCAAAAGGCGCTTCAATATCAGATGTCAATTATTTCTTTTCGCTATAGACGACATCACAAGAAGGAAGATAGCTGTGTACACTGGAAAAAACGAACATGGCGACTGATGTTACTGAACCATCAACGTCGACAATAACCGAGCAGTTTGAGATGAAAGCAGAGCAACTGGATTCAAAAATGAGGTACGATCTTAGTGTATATCGAAAGGTTTAGGCCACAAATGTCGAACGATGTTTACTGGTGTGGTAAAAATGGTGTATATGTAAGCTTCGTGCAGAGCGGAATAGTTGATAAGCGCTTTAAGACAAATTATCTAACCTTTATTCTGTAAAAAGATTCAAATATATTTATGTGTAAACTCCCAGGGTACGTAAAGAGTTTGATTCGCAGGTCTTCTTGCTTGTAAAGTAAGCCAAGCACTAGCTACTTTCATGTTTAACACATGATGTGTAGTAAAATAGAGTCTTGCTGAAACACAAACACCATTGTTATAAACAGCTGATTATATTTTGTGCGTTTGAAATGTCCGACCATTGAACTTTTTAGTTTTTGTCTTTATGATTTCCCAAGGGGGCAAAAGAACTTCGAATGTGCATAGTTGTACTAATAACTTCCTTAGCAACAAGATGGCAGAACTGACAGTCCATATGTTATATCTTCGGGAAGAACTCTCTCGCGTGTTTGAAATATTACGTCAATGATAAATTGGATTCGGGGCCAAAACAATTCTTCTTTTTTATGTTACGTCATCATCTGGTGGACTTAAACAAAAGACTTCTCATTGTACCTGTGCACCATCATTGCTGCCATGCATGTCTTTGCATGTCTTTGCAGGGCTGTAGCCACCAGTATGGTTGGTTGGGTTTTAACCAGGCCAACTTTTGGGGGGAAAATATAAGAAAAATATAAAAAAATGTAAGAAAAACCAAAAACTCTTGAAAACCGGACCAATCAGCCCTGCTTTGTCTTTTAATCCTCTTGAGAATGGTTTAAATACACCAATAGACCCCTTCACAGTTCCCTAGTGCCATTTTGAAAGGTAGCCGTGCCTTTACATCGAAACGAGACGAATTGTGAGCGTTCAATGATAGAGACCTTTTCAAACACCTTGGACAATTATTCACGTCTCTATCATTGCAAGCTCATCGTTCCTCTCGCTTCAATGCAAAGGCACGGCTACCATTCAAGATGGTGCAGGGAACTGTGAAGGGGACTATTGTTAGATCCATTATGCTAGCCAGTAGCCTAGTGAAGAAGAGGTTTACTGGAACCCTTTCCAGCTACACCCCTGCATGTGATTGGGCTAAAAAGTACACAAGCACACAACTAAGAAAAAATGTCCTTTTTTCCACACAAAACCTGATTGTAACATTAGTAATATTATTTTTTTCACAATTAAGTGAATATATTAAGATGAATATATATTTTCATCCTTGTAATCACAGCTGTTTCATATGTACACCATATGAGACAAATGTTGTCAAATTTTGACACATTTAAATGATTTATTGTAAATTGGGTGGGCATATTCATGTATTGCTGGAGGTAGCTTATGTTTAACAATTATTTGCTGAAGACGAAGTGAATATTGTCTCATAATCACTGATGGCACCAATCACAGAGAACAAAATTCTATATTCAAGTTTGAAATTATACTAAAATGTGCTATTAGGACAGCCATTTACGTACCTACACCAAATTGAAAAAAATTGTTCTAGGTAAATAGTTAATTAGGCTCATATTATGCATATAGCAGTTTTGCATGTCTGGAATATTGATTGATTAATTATCATTATTTTTATTATAAATTAAGCTGAGTAAATATTTTTTCCCCCATAGGTGCACCAAAGAAGACTTGATCTCTTTGGCCTTGGCAGTTTTCATTCCTATTCTGATTACTGTGTTTGCTTTATTCTCTTTGTTACCATCACTTAAGGCCCCACCATTACCAAGCTTTGAAGACCCTATCAAGGTATCTGCTAATAACTGTAATATATGCTTTTATAATGGCTGATTGCTTGCTTTTGCATTTTATTACATTAATAATTGCCCTAATTCACTATGACATCACTGCTTGTTTATGTGGGGGATAGAATCACCAAATCCAATAGAAAATTCAACAAAATTTGGTCCTATACCGAAACAGTTTAATCTAAAATGGCCTGGTTTTTTGATATATGTTTTAATATGTACTATAAAATATTCTGAGTGTTTGCTGGCTATCGACTACTTCTCTTCGTGGATTGATACAGGCTTTAGAACAATTTTCAGTGAATTTGCGTTGATTTGACCCCGTCCGATGACCATAATCCTTTGCATTTAAACAATAGATTATTGTTGAAGATTGTTTTGATGTGACGTCATAGTGAATTAGGGCAATTGCAAATACTTTATAATAAACTGCCTCCCGGTTGGTTAAGTTCATTGGCCACATGTTAGTTGTCTTAATGTTGTGGGTGGTTCAAGTTTAGGGGCTTATTTTCGGAAGGGCTTGCTTTTATTCAGAGATTTACAGTGTATAAACTTTTTATAAGTTATATATTTACAAGAAATCAGAAAACTAGTTCACTAGCAATATATATCAGGGGCAGACATATCCAGGGATTGTCCTGCAGTGCACAGGACACTTATCTAACACTATAATTACTCTTAATAGCTTTTTTGAAGCAAAAGAAACATTTATGATGCATGATATATCTATATATATTATCTTTATTTGGGACACCCCGTAACAAATTTCTGGATCTGCTCCTTTATAGATGTACATGCACTGCAAATTTTTTTCTAAAATTAATTTTATTTTACACAGGGATTTGAGCCAAGAGGAACAGAACTCAGCAACCGTTTAATAACCCTGAAAAATTTAAATAATGTATCTTTGAGTAAATTCAATGGATCACAGGCCAAAACAAGAAATGTCCGCTCTGTAAATACTAATAATTGCAGAATGAGGAAAAGCTATGTTCACCTTGTTTTTCAGTCAACATCGACAAGCAGTCTTCTTACTGCTAAAAACTTGAAGGCAATGTGTGTGTTAGAGAAGAAAGTTATGAAATCCACTTCTGGATTTGATTTCTCCTACTATGGAGGATGTCCAGAGTGCTGCCCAAGTTTATCTTTGGGAAACCTTGTTGCTAAAGTCGGTAACAAAGGCGCATGTGAAAACATTACAGATTTTGATGTTCAAATGGGACTGAAGATTCTTCAAAACTGCTCAGTATATTATGCCAAAGGGCTGCTTAACGCAACAGTCAGCTGTTATCCTGATTCTTCTGGCTATAACAGCCGTCCATCCATCCCATGCCAATGCATTAAAGACAA
Source organism: Actinia tenebrosa (assembly GCF_029948245.1). Taxonomy (NCBI): domain Eukaryota; kingdom Metazoa; phylum Cnidaria; class Anthozoa; order Actiniaria; family Actiniidae; genus Actinia; species Actinia tenebrosa. The sequence continues at coordinate 16,997,339 of NW_028292578.1, forward strand.
AGCTGTTTTCTACACCCTGAACTACCTTACAGACAGTGATTTCCTCAAAACACTGAGCGATACTAATTTGAAGTACTCCCTGGTAATGTCACCCATCGTTCGCAATTACGACCTCTTTTACCATATCTATGAGACACACCTCAAAGACACCTTGCCAGAATACAATGGTGTCAAAGTTGTGGCGTTCCACTTCGAAAATTTCAAATTTGACCTCTTTAACAACCTCTTGATAGAAAACACCAAATACCCTGCAATAGCAATGGTTTTTGTGCTCATCATTATGTGTTCATTTCTCAACTCCATCATCCTTTCCATTTGCACCTTGTTTTGCATTATCTTTGCTCTAGTCTTTTCTTACTTTCTCTACAACATTGTTTTTGGCGTTTCTTTCTTTCCATTTCTAAATGTTATTACTTTAGTATTTCTTGTTGGTATTGGAGCGGACGATGCCTTTGTCTATTATGACATCTGGAGACAAACAAAACTTGCACACCCTGATGCAGATGTTGTGACTCTAACCTTTAAGACTCTTCGCTATGCAGCACTATCAATGTTTGTCACAAGTTTCACCACTTCAGCAGCATTTTTTGCCAGCGTGACGTCACACATTACGTCCATCAAATGTTTCGGAATTTTCGCAGGTTTGTCAATTTTGACAAACTATTTGATTATGGTCACTTGGTTTCCAGTTGTTGTGATCTTGCATGAAAGATGGGTTCGTAAACGGCCTGTTAAGCCAAGCCCTCGTCAGATACAGGAAAAGCCAGTTTCTAATAACATTAATGGTCGAGATGGCGGGGATGTCCAAGACAAAGGTGATAGTTCTGAACCCAATAATGGAGGAAGAAGCAGCCTAGCTTGTCTTGTTTGTTGGGCGATTGACTTTCCCTGCCACTTCATTCCTGGACATAACACCTTCTTCTCAAAAATGAACCAAAAGTTATTTGACCATTGGCTTCCAAACGCAGTTCTCAAGAAAAGATTACACTTTCTCTGGATCTTTCTCTTCTTTGGCTTAACCATTGGGTTCTTGTGCGTAATCTTTGTCAAACCAGGTCTGAATCTACCAACGAGTAAAGATTTCCAAGTCTTTGCAGCAAGTAGTAATGTGGAAAAGTACGACCTCGGAATAAAGTACAAATTTCGCTTCAACCAAGTTAGGAGTTGGGGGCTGCCTGTCCATCTTGTTTGGGGGCTGAAGGAGGTGGATAATGGAGACTATTTGAATCCAAACAACAAAGGAACCTTGGAGTATAATCCCTCGTTTGATCCTTTCTCTAAAGAATCACAAAAATGGATGCTTTCTCTGTGTAAAAGTCTTCAAAAACAGAGATTTTACACAACCAAGAGCTTTGGAGAAAGTGGTGTATGCGCCATCAAAACGTTTATCAAAAACTGCAGAAACTACACCTTCCCGTTTCCCAGAGAAATCTTTCAAAATGCTTGTTTCAAATGGGCCGGTAATCAATGGAGTGAATATCCAAGATTGTTATATGACAAAAATAAAAAGGCTCTTGTGATGACTATGTGGTTTGAGACAAATGTCCAATGGACTGCGGCATATGACAAGATGGACGATTTCTGGAAAAGCCTAAAGACCTGGGAATCAGAAATTTTTGCTACTGCTCCTTCAGGCATGAAAAATGGCTGGCTTGTCAGCTACGACCTCGAACAAATGTACAATCTCCAAGACAGCCTGAAACAGGGAACATTTTCGTCAATGGGCATTTCGGTTGCCATCGCTTTCTGTGTCATGTTGTTGACGACTCTCAATATCTTCATCAGTATTTATGCTATCGTTACTATAATTGGCATCATCGCCATATCTGTCGGTTGCTTGGTTCTTTTGGGTTGGCAACTGAATATTCTGGAGTCTATAGTGATGGCAGTAGCTGTGGGTCTCTCCATTGACTTCACAATGCATTATGGAGTGGCCTATCGACTATCACCTCACAAAGAGAACAGAGAACTAAGAGTACGCTACTCCTTCTCTCATATTGGATCAGCTATTTCCATGGCGGCTTTGACTACTTTTATCACAGGTAATTTTAAACTTTTTTTCATTTAGGAAAATTAAAGAAAATGTTTTTACATTACATTACTGTAAATTTCTTCCTATATGTCATTAAGAGATCATGGTCTCTTATAGCGCCCGGGCTATATACACTTATTTCAATAAAGTTAGTCACCTGAAAAGCTACAAAGCTGAGACCAACAAGGATTATGGGTAGTTACATTTTACATGTTTCAACCGCTTTAATAACTGTTGAGGGATTTTAGATCTTTTACCAGTTACAGTCTCACCTCTTCTGAGCATCCTCAAGCTGCAAATTGTATCAAAAGCTTTACTTGTTTGATATTAAAAGATTCCCATGATCCTCAGTGATCTCAGCCTTCTAGGTTTTTTGGTGACTAACTTTATTGAAACAAGTGTATACTACCATCCATATGTGGAATCAAGATTAGGTTTAATATTGTCCCGTCTTTCGCGCAGGGAAGACTGTAGCATTATTTTCGTGCAACCGGAAACGTTCTGAACTTTTGGCGCAAAAGCATGTAACTCAGTCGCGCAAATTACATTTTTTTTAATGCCATGTGCTTGTTTTGATACGAGAAATTTGATTATCGCTGGCTGGGAATTTTCCTGTCCATGTTTTTTGGCGGGAAAATGCAAAGCTTGCTCAATTTAAAGCCTTGATGATTTTTCCAGCCATATTCGTGTTGCTGGTAAAATTTTAGCACGAAAGCCGCGCTACATATTTTTCCTGTTTTTTTTCTCAGGTCTACTAATGATGCCAGCCATTGTGTTGGTTTATAACCAACTTGGTCAGTTTCTCATGTTGTTGATGGTATTCAGCTGGTTGTACGCTACCTTTGCTTTCCTTTCTTTATGTGCTGTGATCGGTCCGGTTGGAAATTTTGGACAGCTCAGCTTAACAAAGTAAGTCTATTTAGAACTTTTCCAATGAAACGCAGCCACGATTATGATAGTAACACACCGTTCTACATCATTTCCTTATCCCCAAAAATATGAGGGATTGAAGCATGGATGTTATTCGATTTCTTATTCAATCGGAACTGCTAAATTTTTCAGTTACAATATAACTTTTTCTCACAATTTCTAAAATTCCCCTGTCCCCAGGAAGCTGTAAAGCAAAATGAGCAGTCCGCATATACATGTAGTTTTGGTTCAAACTGTTACTCATGTTTTTACTCGATCGATATTTTAGGTTTTGCTCTAATTTTGGGCCATGTCGAGTGAAACCAGCCTCTGTACAAGACGAGCAGAACACTGTAGAGAGTAAGGACGTACATTCTGTACAAACCAAAGAACAAATTAAAGAAACTGATGTAGAATCTAAAGATGGCCTTGATGTAAAATTGGGTGATGAAAACGAAAGAGAAACCCATTTGTAAAATACGGTTGCTTTAAATATAAAAAATGTACTCCATTTATTTACTTTTCGAACACTTCTCACACGGTTATCGTGTTCAAATGTGATAATGGCGACAAAAACTTAATTAAGTTGATAATGTCCATTTGAAATCCCAGTCTAGCTAAGAAATAATAGAGTTAATCACTTTTTTTTTTGTAATCACTACCAAATCCTGCAATCTGATTGGTTCAAAGGAGTGCGATTAATTCCCAAATCGCATCCTTAGGAGTTCTTAATCGCATTCTAAAAAAAAATTTTTTTTTAACAATAAAATAAAACAAAAAAATTATAAAAAAAAGTTTTTTTAGATGTTTTTTTTTGTTCGCATTTAGTTCTTCTACTACATTAAACTGATTATTCTGCACTCTTTATTGTACCTTTTTCTTATGTGTGATTACAAAAAGGATATGATTAAGTGGTAATTGAACTTCGTGTCGTGCAATTTTGGTCTGAAATCAAACTTGCAATTACAAATCACACTCCCGTTACGCGGTCGTGTGATTTTGTAATCGCGCGTTTGATTTCAGACCAAATTGCACTCCACTCAGTTCAATTACTATTATTTAGTTATTTAACCCACGAAATTAAAGATACTAATCGTGTAATGGTCAAATATGCACAAAAGAAAACGATTGAATTAGGGTCTACTAATGTGTATTAGTAAAATATCTATTTCATGGATGAAGCCATACAGCGCTATTTTATTTAATTGTAATTATAAGATTCTGCCAGTAATATATTAAAGTATTTTTTATAACCAGGCCTGTTGCGCATTCCCGGGTAACCTTGCTACTTTCCAGTTGAAAAATGTGTGATTACTCGTTTTTTGAACTGAAACAAAGTCATTTAATATGACAATCTCATTGCGCAAGCTAACGAGTCTATGAGTCAATAGCCCATGAGGCGAGATGACTTAAGCCTGGTTTTCACTGGCGACGGAAGCAGAAGCAGAAGCGAGAGACGTCTTATGTTCCTGTGAAAATCAAAAAACGGAGACGTAAGCAGAAGGAACGGAAGGTTTCCTATTTCTTTTATGCTTCTGCTTCTGCTTCCGTCCTTACGTCGCTAGAGAAAACCAGATTCTTATGCTTCCGTCGCTAACATACAGAATAGACTAGGAGCACAAGGTGGTAAGCCAATCAAATTCTCGTATTCAGTCCCCTGCACATATTGGATTCTTGTATAAACAATGGCTTCCTATTGTGTTTCTTATGCTTCCGTCACATTCATTTTCACTAGAACATAAAGATCTTATGCTCATGCTCCCGTCGCTTATTATGTCGCTAGTAAAAACCCGCCTTTGTTGTTGTTTTTTTAGTTAAATCCAACTAGTCGGCCAAATATATAGATGCAAACAATTTAAATGAAGTTAAATTGCCAATGTTTTGGCTTTCAAAGCCGGCACTTTTCACTACTAGTAGGCCATAACTCATAGCCTAGTAGTAGCTCATCCAATCAGAATGCAGCATTGATGATAGACCGCTAGTTAGATCACAGGAAGCCCATACAAGCTTTGAGAGCTGAATGTAATTTTAGGGGAAAAAAATTAAAAATAAAATAAATAGAAGCTAATATCTACTCACATGAAGTGTTGTTTACGACATCCTAGTTCTTTAGTGGTGATTTCGAGCCATTTTAGCGAATTTTTAAAAAAAATTCCCTTCCCCTTTATATAAGACAAGGAAGGAGACTCCTGACCCTAAATCGAGTCGACCCACTCATGATCGATGTTATTTAGTAAAAAATAAACAAATTGAATCCATTGAATAACCTTACTTTCACAATATCACTGCCCTGTATGATACACAGGTAGCCCATTATGTTGTGGTTAATTGTGTTTTATGGCGCGAAAACTTTGACGCGCTTGCGCTGATTTTCACTTATTTCTTTTCAAACTTTTGTTTTGATTTCTCAGTCGCTTTTTAAAAACACTTTTCTTGTTTATCTATAAATATTCTGTACTTTTAATAATTTCGGAAAAGAAAACTTCAAGCATGTACAAGAAACGAATATTTGGAACTCCTCCTGAACCTTTGTTCAACATGAGAGCTTTGGGAATGTCGGCTGAACTTCTTGAAGAAACCCTTTATGTTCTTGCAGAAGAAAATGAGAAAAATATGGATAATGCTATGGAACGACAGGGTTTTTTCAGAGGAGGAAAAACTGCTGGTATTTTAGTTTCGTTTGTTGAGACATGCATTCAAACTTTTCATCAAGAGTTTATTGATTTTTGTATTGAATTTCAGAATATTTTTTTCTTCTTTGTCAAGAACTTTCACTGCCTTCAGAAGCTCGCTATCTGGCAATTGAAATTTTTGACAGGTAAACCAACCCATAGAAAAAATTCATGTAATAGTTCATGTTATTGTTGCATGTTCCTGTTGCTAACACTTGGATTGTTTTTTTCCCCACTTCGTACATGGCTACTTCGTACAAAGATTCATGGCCAAACATATCAGCGAACTGTACGAGTTCATTCGTTCTAATACTGATGAAAACCAGAAGGCAAATTGGCGCGATGTCGAAAAACGCATTAAAACTCAACTACCACTTCGCATTGTTTCTTGTACTCAAATTGCTAGTAAGCTGTTGTCACACTACGAGGTAATCTTGAAGAAATCCCAACTTTTTACTCTGTTTTCGCTTTTTGTATTTTTACGGAAACTCACTTTTTCTACAGACAATCACACCTAACAAAGCTCGAAGATTTCTCAACTCCATCGGAAGCCATTACTCGACGAAAAGCATTTTGAAGTCAGAACTAAGAATTCTAAAAACTTTGGACTATTATGTTCTCTTTAGCACTCCCCTCGCATTTTTGGAAACGATATTAGAGATACTTGGTGAGGATCATGGTTTTAGGTTGACTATCCACCCTAGCTTTCTAAAAGTAACAAAATTATTTCTTATTGCATCATTCATTAAGATCCCTCCCATCCCAAGTGAAAGACATAAAAGAGAATGTCAGAAGTGAACTCCCCTGTCAGGTCCATAGCAAGGTCTAGATAGCTGGGGAAGGGGGGAGAGGGGGGAGGGGGTTTAATGGAAGGAAAGATATGTGGTATTGATAATGTTGTTGAGTCATAATAGTAGAAAAGCGTGTGGCTACTATATTGCAATAATGAACGTTTTTCCATTTGTTTCAATAGCAAATTCATTTCTTTTTGTCAAAACAAAACCAGGTCACAATGACACAAAAGCCCAAGTGAAAGTTCTACATGACATTTCCATGAAGGTCCTAGACATAGTGTATCTGCGGCATTATGAGCTTTATGCTAAGCTTTGCATGGCTGCCACAGGTGAAAAATGTACCAAAGAAGACAGGCAAAAACTTGCTGTTCTGGCTAGTGACAACATGTTAATGGCTGTCAGTGTGATTGGCACAGCTTCTTACATAGTTGATCAGTCAATGAGTGATATGGTTTGTTATCATGATCTTTTTATACTTGTTAGCATTATATTTTCTTTAAGATCTACTTAAGCCTTTCCACCTTTCATGTTCGTATTCAATTTTCTATTTTTAAAGGATGGTATAAATAACAAATAATATGGCTGCCTTTATTTTTCTCCTTTCAGGTAATTGAACAGCTGAGCTGTATCACTCAAATCCCACAGGATGACATTTTGGACTTTGGAACAATTATTCTAGAAATTATCTTATGAGTTTCACATTTTAATCCCACCAAACACCACTAATGGATTGATCGAGTGTTTTTGTAGATGTAGCTTAAGAAAGAACAGAAAATATAGCTTATTGCATACACTTGTAATCCTACTTCAAAATACTTTAACTAAAGTGTTTTAGTCTTTTAAACTTAAAGCTTAGTAAGTAAAGCAAAATATTACAAAAATTCAAATACATATACTTGTATGGTACAAACAATCTTTATCACATGACAAAAAGAATTCAGAAATGGGTTACTGTTCAATGATGCAAAGAAAATACTTATATATACATTGTGTACATTTTGTGTTGGCATAAGTCATAAATAAATTTTGATCTTAGGTCATATATAATAAATGTAAAGTATTTTAATGCATGGTTTAATGTTACTGAGAATTTGATTCCTCTGATGCTGGTCTGTGCTTTTTTAAAGGTGGACTTTCAGTATCCTGAAATAGAGTGAGATAACAGTAAGAAATGAATAAGTATTTACTTAATGCTATACTTTTTTTCCAGTGTTCAAAATCGAGATACTGTATAGGAAATACTGTTTAACAGAGTTTGTTAAATGAGAAACTTTTTGATTATTGAGGAGCAGATTTCGGATGAAATAAAGAAAGTTGACGAGAAAAAAAAAAAAAAATGGGAGTAGATTTCATATTACATTAAAAAGTAAAATAATAATTTCACCAAACACAACATAGTGTGGAAGATGCTTAGACACTGTATCTTCCTCATTATGGCAGGTAATTTTCATACCACAATTATTCTTCCACAGCCTACTACTTCTCATAACTTGTTTACCTCATTTGATTGCTTTGGTTCATTTGGTTGACTATCTGCTTGTGAATGCTCTGTAGCTACTCTTGGTGGTTGTGGAGGATTATCAGATTTTTTGAGTTCTACAAGACTATCAATAGCCCTTGTTTCAGAATCATTCTCAAATGGTGTAACAGAATCTTTGGTTTGGCCATCATTGGTAGAACCACAGTCTCTTGAATTCTCTTCGTTTTCAAGCATACCCATACCAAGCCTATATGAGATTGTTGCACTTTCCTCACTTTAGAAAAATAAAGAATACTTGGGTTTTCATATATTACATTTTATATGGTTAGACTAAGTTATAGCTTACCTTGCTATTGATGGTGCCATATTACTTTCTTCACCTTCATCTTGACTTGGACCTTGGCTATCTTCATTGATTTGCACATTACTGTCATCATTTGCTTGTGAATCAACTTCACTTTCATTAACATATTGGCTTCCAAAGCTGTTTTCCATATCTTCCCCATCATTTGTATCATTTTCCCCATTCATGCTTGTCATGTTGCTATCTTCATTGATGTCGAATGCACTGTTTGAGTTCTCATCTTGCAGAAAACTATCCCTCTCACTGTTTTCATCATTTCCTTTTGATTTTTGACAAGATAAAACACTGCTAAATTGTCATAGAAACTAAGATACAACCACCCACTAACTTCACATACACAGCAACAGCAGAGCAAAGTCTCATTAGGGGAGGAGGTGGAGAATTGTGCTGCTTAATAGAGATTTGAATTCACAAATATGTCATTGAAATATTGGACAAGTGAGGCCATCCTACACCCTTCATACTGTCCAGGGCTAAAAATAACTGTTGCTCAATGGCCAAACCTGATGGCCAGCCACATCATACTTATCAAAATGTAAAAACTCATTAGTAAAAAATATTTTGGTAGATATATCTAAGATTCTAAAGGAGTTAAAAACTTTACCATTATCATCCACTGTGTCAGGGTCTTCTATTTCTTCATGTTTCCTCTTAGTAGGACTTAGATGTGGAACAACACTGTGAGAGTTGTTTAGCTGTTCTGCAGTTCCATTCTTTATTTGGAATGGCACTTTCGTAACACGTTGTTCTGTTGCTGTCACTGGAGATGAGGCATTGCTGTCTTCATTAAGATCCCCTGTGCTTGATGTTACAGACTGATTGTCTTTTTCCAAGTATTCTACTTGATTAAAGGAAAATATATTTTGTGGTTAGCCTTTTATATAGGATAAAACGTTGGACTTTTTCAATATGTTTTCTCTCGTACTTACCAGTGCCATTTAAAGAATTTTCTTTGGCATCAATTTTTTTGTTCTAAAGAGGAGAAAAATAACAAGTTTTTTTCTAGATCCATGCTATTTATATACCATCACTTCATAATGCCATATTCTATTTGATATTAAAGAGTAGTGACCGGACACATTTCAAGGAAGATCACAGGGTGCCCCTTAAGCCCCCTTTCGTTCTTGGAATTGATTGGTGCATCTCCTTAATTTTGTCACACCCTACTCAATCCTATATCTACCCATGAAGAGTATTGAATCATGGCCTACCTGTTTCTTATCACCCTCTTGGATAGCGACTGAAAGAAGTATAAATATAACAGTAAGCAGTGACCAAAAGCTTATCTGTAAATCTTGTCTCACATCTCATGAAATTACTGGATAATGGACACAATGGGTTTGTGAATTTCATGTCAGTGAAAAAACTATATAAGCTAAGAATAAAAGACTTATACAGTGTATTATGCAAGACATTAGACTTCGTTCGCCGGAAATAAAATAAACCGGAAGTAAAACATCATTTAAAGAAGAAATACAACCGTCCTGTCAATGTGTCAAACATGCTGTCAAAATATCAAAAACATCATAAAAAGATATAAACGAAAAAATGATCAATGAAAGGTTTGAAATATTAAAACAAATGCAAGTAAAGGTTATATTTGTCGTCTTGAATTTATAAAAATGTACCAATATGGAGAGAGAAATAGTGCTATAAACGACAACCAACCTGGCACCCATTTGAAAACTTTCAATGTACAGTTGTTTCCAGCACCTACGTTAACCCATTTCTTTTCCCTAGTCAAAACAAAAAAAATTACGCGTTAACTTCCAATGTATAAAGAAAAGAGCTGCCTCTACAACCGGTTTGAATTTTCATTCAAACGAATTTTACAGATTTTGCCATTGTTCCAAATGACCGCTTCAATGCCATTTTAGAGTATGGCGAAAAAATGCCCAAATAAACTTAAAAAATGATAAATATGTCACAGTCGTGCTTCCGGGAGTAATTACCATTTTCTAACCCGTTCCACTGAGAGCATAACCCTTTTAACATCATCTTTAGCCCGGCTTCGAGTTTCCAATCGCAAAACCCCACTTCTATTCATCATGGCGGCGATTTTCAGACATCAGATCCCGGATGCAACTTCTTGCCATATATGGGACACACACCACAGGAAGCCCAGCACACGGACCTTGTGACACATGAAGTGCGCGCAGTGCACGCCATATATCCGTAAAGCAATTATTTTATCTATTAACTTTGTCATATATAATTACATAATTTTTGTATTTTACAATATATCAAACAGGGGATATATATGACCGGGAAAAATCTATGTATATATGACAGGGAAACCGCGACAGCGTTAAACCAATTACTGCGGGCCCAAATAAAAGTCTTTTTCACGAGCTCAACTATGTTGTCAACTAACTAAAAGTTCACTCCGGCATTACAATATTTGGTTATGTTTCACGGAAATATGGCGCGCACTCTAAAGTAGATTTTTTGATTTTTACCAATCAATTGCCGTTGTACGATCGAATCCTACTTACTTTTAAGTCTGGTTTCACTAGCGCTGCAAGCATAAGCACAAGTACAAAATTCTTTACTAGTATTTCATTGTAAAAAAACAGACTCGATGCAATCACAATTATTGAGAATTTTCTACTTTGCTTGGATTTTTGCTTGCATACATCGCTAGTGAAAACCAAAACTCCAGCTGGCTTCATTACGCACCACAGGTATAGCCCATGTCTATGACGTCATCATTTTAAACAAAACTGTGATGATCACTAATGAAATTTTTAGTCAATATTTTTAAATATTGACTGAAATTATTTAATAAATAATGAAAGAAGCATTAATGCAAGATAATAATCATCTCGAAGTTTCTTTCCATCATAGCACCGAATATTTCCCTTCGCCTTTGGCGGCTTTAATTCTTAACCGTTGAATATATTTAATCTGGAGTCAGATCTGGAGCCGATATGCGTTAACGCTTAATATTTCATAGTCCATTAACTATGATATTTCCCATCACAACTATGCATGTTTTGCAATAGGTGATTAGTTTTTACGAAAATTAATGCCAATGTTGACCAAACATATTGTTTTCCTCGAGCGAGTAGTTCGCGGTTCGTCTCAAAATGTATTTGAGATATTTTTATTTACGTTTCCCGCCTGGCTTCCCATTTCTATTAGTTTAGCTCCTACACAGTGGCTGTGGCCACACTGGGGCGTTTAACTATAGTTCAGCCAATTCTAACAATTGTTAACTTCAAAACCAATGTGACCTCTCTTCTGTTTAATTAACTATTGTTAGTTGCTATGCTGGTCGTCAAGGTAAAACAATGGAACTTAAACCAAGTTAAACTAAGGTACAACCCATGGTATAGATTCTATTAAGAAAAAAATGACCAATTAGGTTCGGTTATTTTGTGTAAGTGGAATAAGTATGTCGCGCCAATAAAGGGACAATTAAATCAGTCCCTCCAAAACGTATACGTAGCACACGGTAGTCTGTGTTTTCCTTTAATTTCACATTTTTCTTTAAGGTATAGGTTTTTTGGACTTCTTGATATTCGAAATTGCTGTTGCCAATACGGATCATGTTCATACACACACTCATTTAGCATAGAATTGAACCAGAACTGAGGTCTTGGAAGGATCCACACTCTGCGAGTATCGGTTACGTCTTAGTAAAGGTGCGATAACTGAAATAGTAAGCAATCTAAATCGCCGTGATGACTGAATAACCCTTAAATAATAAAAAATTTCGTCCTTTTTCGTTTTTGCTTGAATAACAGGAGAATAATCCTCAAGATTCTTCTGTCAGCCATTTTCGTGTTTTGACTGATAAGTCACAGAAGTGTGAGTCGTTCTTGGTGTAACTATGGTTAAACCTCACATGTGTGACCTCAAAGTTGTTTAACCATATATGAAAGAGTATAACTATAGTTTGTATTACGTCATTTAACTAAGCTAAACTACTGCTAAACTATAGTTAAACGCCCAAGTGTGGCCACAGCCAGTACCTCTGTTCTATTAGTAGCCATAGTTAGCCTATATTAGTGTACTTGACTCAGTCAAAATACCTTAGGGGTGATGTCACCATATTGAATGAACTCTCATGCTACAAAACTTAGAATAAAAAGATCAAAACATCAGCAAGGGGATAATAAGGCTAATAGCCGTCTATCTGTTTTGTAATTCGATTTTTTTGAACTGCTTTGATCACAGAGCAGCCTACTTAAGAACTCTCGCTTTAAAAATGTCCTCAAACAAAATGAAATGAAATGCAATCAAGATTTAATGAGTTAGCGCGCTTTCCTTTCGTGTTCAGTATCGAAATTCCAATTGATATGAGAATGAGATCAGACATGTATGTATCGTACAATTATTTGTGAGAAATATAAATAGAAAATAAATAGCAAAGTAATGGCTCTTTTGATTGAAAGTGTGTTTAGTCGGCGATCTGAAAAAGAGTACTGATTTTGATGAAGTAAAAGTAAAATGTCAAGAGAAAAAAGCAAATCTTATACCCTGCGAGTGGCGGCCTTTTTTTTTTTGACACCGCTAGGAAGCAGGGAAAGTTCTTTTCCTCTCGCTTGATCCTAGCGGGATCAATCAGTTCTGGCCATGGAATTGAAAGTGAATCCCTTACAAGTCTCAGTCTGCGATGGAATTAACTAGTTTTTAAAAAAACTGATTCACTTCACTTTAGCGGTTGAGTCAGTACGTACTTAAGAGCAAAATTTCTGCCCCTCGTCCTGAAGATAATTAATCATCTGAATCTCCCTCACGCTGAAAACCATACCTAATCACCGCGTTTAGTCTGAGTCTAAATGAAGAGGTCATTTTTGATTTTTGCTCGTTTACACAGAAAACCTTAAAGGTTTATTGTTCGTAAACATCACGCAGACTAGGGATTTCGCCCTAAATTTAAAGCATTTTCATATCAGTATGAGCACCTGTCGTTTCCTTTCAATTTGTTGAATAAAAAACTTCGCACCAATTCATCATTTTTTGTATTTTTGAAAACATCATGACTGCCCCCCATGTGGAAATACTCCCTTCGATTTAAAAAATGTCCAAGATAATTGAACCTCTGGAATCTTAAATTTAATTAAAACATACAGAAACAAATCGAGTGTTTTTGTTTTTCAAAACGAGAAGAAATAATTATTTCATCAGGGTTTGCGTCGCAAATTTCGTTAATTGGCTAGGGGTTACCTCTAGCAACTTCCAATACGTAAGAACGAACTAGTGTGTACGTGCAATGTTCATAGCTTCTCGAGTACTAGTTAACACAAGCCAAATAATCCGGGCCAAAATTGACAAAAAGTCTATATAAGACAGCAGCTTATCGGACTATTTGTCTTCTTAAAGGCATAATTTCTCTTTCCAGAAATATCGTAAGAAGTAATATAAGATTACGACCAAAGACATTCAGAGCACCCAGTGCGATGAAGGAGTACTATTTTTAGCAAAATAATAAATACGGTGCTCTTCTGACGTACATGCAGTAGATAACTCGCCTTAAAAAGTACAGTCAAATGAATAAGGATTGAAAAAAGCTCTTGAAAGATAAGAGCTGTCTTTTACATTTGGATAAAGTCAAGAATGATAGTACAACCTGAAATATTTCGGTGGGATTTTTCGCCAGAAGAATGAACTCGAGACGGAAGCGTATGTGGGTGAGCTTCCGCTGGTCCGTTTGTCTCTGAGACCTTCAGACGATTTCTTAATTGAATTTTTTTTTCTAAATTCAAGGTGATCTAAACCAGATAATAATAAACTCAGACAAGGTATATTGGCAATCTCGATGTACGAACTTTGGAAATGACCGAACTCAATCGAATGGTTCTTTCATAGTAATAAATCATATCATTGATTGGTATAGTATCAAAGAAGAAAGAAAAAGGAAAGATGTGGGATTAAAAAGTACACTTGGTAAAAAAACTTTTGTCTGGTTTGACATTGTTAAGAAAAAAAGTTTTTGCACTTAAAAGGTTTTTAGTGCATTTTGGGGGGGAAAAGGACGCACTGAAAAATACAAAGCCTTCTAAAATTATATAAGATTACCCTGAGATTACAGGCACAACCCACTGGCCAATAAGAGCTGTGAATAATGTGAGTTGCTACACAAGGGGTATCATTAGATTTACTGTGGTTAATAGAATAATGAACCCATTCAGCTCAATCTCACTGAGGTTGGACAAACAATCGGCTCGTTCTTTCCGCTTTATATTTGGCCAATTAACCATGATATAGTTTATACTTCAGGTTAAATCGATGTAGGCACTTGATAAACATTGAAACACGCCCAAAGCGTGAAACATTGGCGCTGCGCCAAGATTACGACAGAATCTACCTGCTAACAAGCAGGTCCATCACCAATCGCCATCCATGTCCTAACCGAAAGACGCTGTTCACGCTTTCCACAAACAAGCACCGGCAATTTACTCGAAAATAATAGGTTGGACGAGTTAATTTCTGTAGTTAAGAATTGATAAGATTTCGGTTATAATAGAGGTTAATTTGGTTTTCAGCGCGATACCATCCTGGATACCCAAGTAGGGAAAAAAGTTAGTGTAAGGAAACGCAGTTTAAAGATTCAACTGACTGGAATCAATATGCCTGTATCAACTCATCCTCTGCAAGCTGCCAGTCTCATGGGCCACAAAACCTTCGTCGAAGGCGTCGAGTTCAGTAGCAATGGCAAATACATTATTTCAAGCTCTTCAGGTAAATGATTGTCAGGAAAAAAAATACTCAATGCATTCGCGACAAATCGATTTGTGTTTAGCTTTGTCATTTATGAAGCACTTTGTTTTATAGTTACTACTCATTTTTTTCTTCGATTTTTTTTCGGATCTCAAATCCAGCACACTGTGAAATTTCTACTACGGCTTGTGTACATTTTTATTTAAATTAATAGGAAAAAGTTCGGACTCCTCTTTTTTAAGTTTTTGCTGCGCTAGTCTTTGGAAAAAAGCATTCGGACAACTCGAGTTTAGCGGTAAAAGCGTGCGTTTTTCGTGAAAAGAACGTTAACATCGGTAACGCGCGAGAAGCGTTACTATCATATCGAGGCTCTGCACAGGTGCCGCAAATCCAAGATGGCGGACGGAACGGGTTTAGAAAGTGCATTCGGGTTTATAGCGATTTCTTTGTTTTTAGGAGCTTTAGGTTTAGCCGCATTTGTATTTTTTAGCTTGAGAAACAAACCTTCTCGTAGTAGTGATCAATCTAAGTCTAAAGAAACCAAAGATAGCTTAGATCAAAAGACCCAGAATGGTAGGAAGTCGCAGACGAAGGGGTCGAAGAAGAAAGCTAGCTCTGTTGTTAAAAGCCATAAAACTCAATTCGCTATCCTCAAAGGCCATACAGACCAAGTTCTTGATCTGGACTTCAGCACGAATGGAAAACATCTAGCTTCCTGTTCGCAAGGTTTTGTTTTTGGGTTTATACATGTCCATTTTGAATTGTCTTGTGTGTGTGTGTTAAAGTTCTAGTATGACACGTGTGCATTTGGGCTCAAATTTCTGAATAGGTGTTTTCTAAAGGAGTTTATATTTTTAAACTATGATACTAATATATACTATACTAACATATATAAAACATATCTGTATTAACATTCAAGTTTATCGTTAATACTAATACTAACGAAGTTAATTTTATTGAATTATTAAATTCCTTTAATTTTATCTTAATAATGAGAAACGTCTTCCGACAATTTCTGTTAAGCGTATATACACCCTTAATTTTGGTATTTTTATCAAGACTACTGAAATAAACTAGGAACTTTAAAGAAAAAATCTAATAGATATAAAATCTATTTACACTAAGCTTAATATTTTCATAAATATATATTATTTATTAGAATATTAATCATCACGATAATTTTTGAGTTCATCTTTTAATGAATCGGAAGTTCCCTCTTAAAACAAAGTAAATGAGCTAACCATACATTTATTTTTCATTAGAGACAAATTGCAATTCTTCAGGTTTTGTTTGACTAATTAAAGATTGAATGAAAATTGACGACAAAGCTTCCATGTTTTCAAAATAATTAGTAAATGTAAGTTTCATTCCTTTTGAGACTTTTTTTATTTTTATTATCATAGAAATTAATTTGGAGCTCCTTCGATTTTGACTAGCACAGGATAAATGATTTCGTAATTAGATATGAAAACCAAGAATTGCATGTAGAAATTTTAGAAAAATCCCCAGAGCTTCTAGTAAAAATCTTAGTTCATACAATGCATTCATTAAAAACTAGATGAAGGACTATCCACAATCACTGTTAATCAAAAATCGCCTCAATTAAATACATTGACATCAAGATTTTTATTGACGTAATCAAAAGCAGTCATGCTAAAATATACTAAAAGAGTCTGGTTTTGATCTGGTTTTTACAGTCAAAGATAATCAATGACACTATATATACAGTAATGATGAAAAGGTAAATTATACACTGTGAAAAGATGAAAAAACTTACTGACGTTTCGGACGCTAGTCCTTCATCGGAAGGACAAGCATCCGAAACGTCAGTAAGTTTTTTCATCTTTTCACGGTGTATAATTTACCTTTTCATCATTACTGTTTCATTAGAAACACCGACGCAGCTCACACTAGTTTCTAGCTAGTTATATCTTTTGACACTATATATATATATATAAGAAAGTGGAAATTGTGATTTTACACCTTTTTGTCAAGTTCTATTCTACTTGGAATAAGATTTCAACATTGGAGAGAAACCGGAAAGATTCTTTTTATTGAATTTGTTCTTAAATCGACCCTCATTATTAGAAATCACACACCTTGGTATAAAAAATAATTTTCTTCTCACAATGACAAACCAAGTCTATGTTTGAATCCGTAATTATAATGAGTGAGGAGTACCAAGGTGTTGAATAATCAAAGTCCTAAGCTGAGAGGTCACCTTGAGACAAGTGATGATAAAAAGGTGTTAATTGAGTATTTGGCAAAGGAATTAAGATGCTAACAAGGAGTCTGAGTTTGGCACCTTGGTGATCACGTTTCATGTCAAATACAACTGACAATTATATTATCCAGCTCTGTGTATTTCTGAGGTTTTGTGCACTAAGCTCTTGCAGTATTTATTTTTTCAAACAGCTTTTAATATTTAGTAACTAAGCAATATGATAAGTTAAGAAATTACATACAAAATGAAATCCTACCTATAAACATTCATTCAGAATTATAAAACTCCTTTTTTTCTATAGCAAAAAAATATAAATTTGGTGTTTAAATAGAAATATATTTAATTTGATTATGGATATTGGATATTGGATATTGGTGTATAGTACGTGTTTCTCTTGAGGCTTTAATATCCTGTCGTGTTTTAAGAGCTGTTAAATAATAAAATTTAGAATTTACTGACAAGTATGCCACTGTTCAGACATGAATTTCATAATTTATTCATTTCACCTTATTTTTTTGCAAAACATATATCAGTACTTACTTAGTATTTATATTAGTATTTTTCTAATGCTCTTTATGGTATAATGTATAGACCCTTCTTGATCGGTTACAGTTAATTAAGGGTCTCAATTGACTGAGTAACCTTATAAGATTTCAATATTCTTCTATAGCAAGAGTTCTTGTGGTGGTGTAATATGAAATTTTGAAGAAAAAAAAAACAAATCTAATCCTCATTCTTTTCATATTTTTTTTCTGTCAACTTACTGGTTTATTTTAGAGGTTTTGGCATCCAACTCAAATTTTGCAAAATGTCACCTATTTTTCTAGGAACTTTCAATTTTCTTTCTTCTCTATAGTTTTTCACATCATTTCCCTCCTTCCTGGATGATGTTCTATTCCTATTTCTTGTCATGTATTCCTATCAATGCAATCCTTTGATTAGCTGATCTACGCTGTAGTTTTTTCTTAAACAGTGTATAGTTATAAATTTTAATGTTGATCTTAGGGATTTAAAAGGGATAAAAAACATTGGTGGTCTAATTAACTACCAAGAGTGGTGCATAATTTAATTTTAAGAATTCTGTTTAAATGTTTAACTTGAACAGTTTCATATGAACACAATGTAATACAGAGTTATCACTGACGTTTCAGATGTTTAGTCCTTAGTTGGAGTAAAGAATGAATGCTTTGCTTATATTTCTTATGAATTTTAAATGTCAATTTCATTAAAGAATTTTTTTTTTTTTTTGATTTTAGATAGAACTGTGAGACTATGGAGTGTGAAAGATTTCAAAGAAAAAGAACACAAGTAAGAAACCTAGTGATATACTTATTTAAGAAAATTGCTTATCCTTTTTATAATATTATTAACCAAATATACATGCGTATGCTACAAGAGAATAGCAGAACATCTGACCACAGAATTTATGGTAAATAATAATAATTGTAAATAATGATAGTTATTTATAATGTGGTCATTGATTTTGAACTTGGTAATCAGGGGGTTTCTATCAGGGTGGTTACTTCTCTACTGTATACTAAGGGTTTTGTAAAAAGAAGATAAGAGAGAATAGGGCATTGTTAAATACAGTACCTGTGAAGATACAGAAGATTACTCTCTCCACCAAATGAAGTGCTCATCTAGAGCAAGTGGTGATCCCTTGTCTTATGTAATCCATTCAACTTTGTTCAGTATTTTAAGTTCAAACCATTTGGCCTGGAGGGAAATGAAATGCATTATTCCTTTGCATTTTACTTCATATTAGCCATGTGTCATTCCCTAGAGTATTATTTCTTTATTTAATGGTTGCACATGAATGTTGATGAAACTCAAACAAAAAGTCTTGCTCTCAAGAGAATGACACAGTTTGAAATGTGAAAACATTACACTACTAGTAAAGGGGTCTGATATGTACAGCTACTAAGCCACATCTTATCCTGATCGATTATTATATTATTTTTGCTAGATATATCAGGGCCAATGTGGACTTTGATCATGCAACTAAAGTCAACTTCAGCCCTGACTCAAGGTAAAAGAAATAAAAAATTATAAGACTCCATGGTTATAACCATGTGATATTTCTAACAAGGGATGTGGGGCATGGTTTTTGTCATATTGAATTCGAATCAAGGGTAAGGGTTGTTTATAATAATATTAACTTCAAGCAATGCTTGACCACTGTGACCCAAATAAGGTATATTGTATTCAGTTCAAGCCCATAAAGGGACATGGAATGGATAGAGGTGAAGTAAGAGTCATCATAAGTCAGGAACGTACATCCCCAAATATTTTGGACAGGGGTTCAATCTCATCTAACACAACAAAGTTTATGTCAACATTCTTTTGAAGAAAAAAACTTGAAGGGGAGGGGGGAGGGTAATTCTGTAATTCTTACCTAATGACATCCCTCTAAGCAGTTGGGAAAAAATTGTTAAGCCCTTAGTTACATTCTAAGTGTTCACAAAAAAATCCATTATAAGTTCATTCCTGAACAGGGATTTATTTCTCAACATCCTTTTCTATCAGGGAAAGAATTGAATCCCTATTTTAGGGTATACATCTACAACCTCAAGCACCTCCCCCCCAAGATCCATTTGACCCCCCCCAGTCTAAAATGTGTCATTCATTTATTCGTCATGCAGTAAATTTTTCTCATCAGAAGGTATTCATTCTTACTGTACACTTGTTTTATTTTACAAATGTAAAGCTTGCACAGGCTTTTGCATGCTAGTGAAAATGTACACTGCCTGTCTTAAAATTGCACTATTAATGCTTGACCTTAGAAACACATAATATTATTCATGTCATTTATTTTGTCTGTTGATTTTGTATAATTGTCATTTATGTTTCAAGTAAAAACCAATATACAATACAGTGCATGCTTTAATTCATATATTGCTAATAAGCCTGTATATTTTCACATTTACCAGTAATATTTAAAATGCAACTGGTATTTCGGTATTTCAGGTGCATGCGACAAATCTTTTTTAGCTCATTTCAGTAATTTATGATTAAAAAAATGAATTATAAAAAAAAACATTTTCAATTTAGCTATAATTGTGTGGTCAAATGACCTCATGACTAGACTTTGTTTGTTGTTATGTGTTATATACATCAGTAAGGAGTCAAAACATTTTATAGCTCTGTCAAATTTGTGTCTAAATGTCGCAGTTTAAAGTCCTTGGATTTATGATTTTCAAAAATGTTTTTCAAGAACATGTCATAGTCTACATGTAAACATTTTCAACACTAGATAACTTCCTAAAAAATAATGAATTGTTTATATTTTCAAAGCAAGAATGACTTTCAATATCACTTAAATCTTTTCCACTAAAATCATTTGTTGTAAAAAAAATGTTGACTTTAAAGAATAATGCACTAATCTGTGCAAGAATGCATTTAAAAAAACTTGTTTTAGTGCAAAATATAAACATTTATTTATGAACACTTAATTTGTGTTTTTGTTTATATTCTCATAGCTAAACTGAGCTTTAACATCACTTTCTATAATTCCATAAATAAAACCCAGTAATTGTTTTGTCTTACACGCTAGCATGTTCTATACCCTCAGCAAGAATGCATGCCTCATGGCATGTTTTTATTATACTGGCCTGCTATATATAGGCTAATATATGAGAAATTATGAAGGCACTCAAACACCATTTTACACTAATTGCTGCAGCAGTTAGCAGCAGGTGTTTCAGTGTTATTATTTGTATTTATATTGTCCATTATAGCATTAGAAAAAACAAGGTTATCTTAAGACATGTCTGTCTTCATAATTTGGTATAAAATAAAGTACAAAACAGAATTATAAAATACAAATAGATATGTAAATGACAGCTATGATAAATCAATAAAAGAAAACAGTTGACTTTAAGACTATAAAAAACCTTCAAATTTGGGATGTTTTTTGTAAAAACTTTCCTGCTATCCAGCTGGTAATTTGCCTTTTATGTGATGTTTTTACCTCTTTTGTTTGACCAAAATGTTTCTCATTTCCCTCTTCCCCTCTTTCCCTCATTAACTTAATGAACTGAAAAAATAAAAATAAAAAGACTTCAGGGTGTTTAATTCCAAAACCTAAAATTAGCCCAAAATCATAAATCTCAGAGGGAAAAATGTTTTTTCAAGATTCCTATAATGAAAACAAAGGGCTTGTTGTTTAGGGGGACAGGAAAATGAAAATGACAATAAACACTTGGTGCAGGTGCAGGCACCTCTTCCATTGACGTAATTGTCTGTTATTGCGTGGAATTGTTACCAGCTGAATGGCAACTTTTTAATTGGATGAATTGTAAATGGAGGGCTCTGTTTGTCCATTAATACCAAGCTTATACATCTACATGGGGGAGATAATGCAAATTGGGTTACCCATTACTGCAAGATATAGTAAAAAATATATATTAAATAGATAAAGCAATAAACAAAGGAATCACCAAACTAAAATATGGGCACCTTTGATGCATGCCTTTAACAAAATAACAAACTAAGCACTTGATCACAGGACAAATAAAAAGATGTTACCAAAATAGTTTGTGCAGCACTTTTATCTATCATTTGCACTTGTTGGCACTAATTATTTGCACACTGCTTCGCTTTGCAATCTTTTTTCAACATTTTTGTTTTCGTCATTTTCCACTGTTCAGTTTCAAAAGGCATATTTTTGGCATTATTTTTATCGCATGAGTCATATTTAATTTCAATCATCCTCAGCCACAATTTTTTATCCAATAACTGAGATATCAGTCATAAAAGTTTGTCATTGTACCAACAGTGAAGACTTAAGGCAACCCCAACAACCTCTCCGATTCAGGTTGGTTGATAAATATTGTTAATTATTATTAATAACATATATCTTATAACTATTTAATAGTAATAATTATCTTTAAACTTAAATTTGAAATTCAGGTTAGTTGATCAATATCATTAAATATTACCAAAATATAAATTATAAATGACTATTAAGTCTTAAAACTTTTTTTTTTCATTTCAAATTCACATAAAAATATCTATTGAGTTCAATAAATTTTGACTTAACAGTAAAGAAGTTTTTGAATAATGTAAACATGGTGTTGTGGATATACAAAAGTGTGATTATTACTGAATTTTAACACAGACAAACCATTTCTGAATGAATTATTTTTAAATGTTAAAATTTAATAAGCGGTGATTATTGGAAAGTAATGCAGGTGTAAAAATCAACATTACTTAAAAGCTATTTGACCTATGTTTTTCTGTGGCTGTGTCTCACTATTCAGTAGAGGCACAGTATTTGAGATAATAGTTATTTTACAACTCTTTACATGTTTCTTTTCAAGCCATGTTTTCTCATGTATTTGTGTCATCAAATTTAAAAAGCATGGTTTAGACATTTTTTGTTGAAACAAGGTAGATTCAGAAGTCTGGAAAATGAGAAGTTGCAGAAACGTTCTTATATCAGAGGAACGTTTGTCATGTTTACTTACAGTAATTTTAGAGAAGCTATAAAATCAGCTAAAACTTCTCACTGTAACGTTTTATTCTCTCTTCTCTTAGAGCATTTATTACAGCCCTGGCGAATGGCAACACAATACGAGTATTTAAAACAACCAAAAAGAAGGATGGTACAGGAACAGCTGTTACTGGGGAGTTTGATTTCCCTGTCAAGCACAAAACAGAGATCATTAGTATTGCTATTGCATCGAATGGAAAATATATCATGTCTTGCTCGAAGGATACCACTATCGTTATTTGGAATCTTAAAGGTAAGCTACTTTAGAATGTTAGGAATCAATTGTGGTGTAGCGGTAGTGTCTCTCTTCTCTCGCCTCTGGGGTCTTGGTGTCAATTCATATGACTCAGCATCATATCCATGTGAGTGCAGCTTGTTGCAGGCCCGTCACTAGGGGTGTTACAATGGTTCAAATGAACCCCCCCCCTCCCCTATATGCAAAAAATGCAATAAGATCTAATAACGTGATAAAATGTTTATCAAGAAATGGCATAACTAAGATTAATAGCAGCTGCAAGAGGCACCTTCATATTGCTTCAGGCTGGACTGCATTGAGCTGGGTTAATGTTAAAAATCATTGCAATTATAATCCAGTTAAATATAGATGGAAGAAAATTCCGGATGTGACGCAGGCTAGGTCCATCCATATCTTAAGTGTTTCAAAGTCTTCTCTCATTGTCTGATGTGGTATTTGTTTGTTCATAGGGGAAGTGTTAGCCATCATAGACACCTTACAAGTCAATAACTCCTTCTGTAGTCTGTCTCCCTGTGGACGATTTGTTGCCTCGGCTGGTAAGTACTGTTGAAAGCTTTTATGCATGTGAAGTACTCTATTGATGTGCCATCCCTTACCACTGTGGTCATAGGTAGTTCTTTATCGGTCTTCTTTTGTGCTTTGAGGGTTTTTCTTTTTCGGTTTACTATTCCCTTCGCAGAGCTGAACTTCAAAATTCCAGTTGAATCTGTCGTCAAAGGGCTTCCTGAAAATTTCTCCTTATTTTCAGATTCCCTCTCTTTTCTACATTTCAAATGTCAGGTATTTTTCTACCCATTGTTCACTTGCCTTGTATATTTATTCCGTAGGATTTACTCCAGACGTGAAACTATGGGAAGTTGAGTTTGACAAAGGTGACAATTTCAGGAAGGTACAGTATGAAAATACAATCCATTAAGACAAGAAAAAAAGACTGTTTTATAGCTTGGATTTAATGTATTCCCATTTTACATTCTCTTGAGTATTATTTTATTCTCTATGATAACACTGGAGTATGAGTTGTTGTGTATTTCATAAGGACGTGACCCCACTATCCGCAATGGACTGTTTTAGTTCGTGCAAAATATTTCCTTTTTTAGGCCACGTGTTATTCCCTTGAGAACTATTTCTTTTATACTCCATACTATCTACTCTCTATTATTCAAGTAAAGCATCTACTAACGTTTCTTTGTACATCACAGATATCCCGAGCAATGGAATTAAAGGGTCATACTGCTGGCATATATCACTTCACTTTCTCATCTGACTCAACCAGGTTAGTGTCATTGCAAAGTGGTCGGGTGTCGCTCCGGTGGATTTCCAAATGTTTGATGTAAACTCAGGGGCAGATCAAGGAATTTGGCTAGGGGTGGTGTAGGGTTGAACTGCTGATGTCATACTATGACCTCCTTAGATCAGCCCCTGAAACTTGTAACCACTTTCTTTATACTTCTTTCTCGTAGGATGGCAACTGTTTCAAAAGATGGAACATGGAGAGTATGGGACATAGATGGTGAGGAAGATAAATTATTGATATTAAAAATTTTAAGCATTTTTACATGGCGATAAGTTCCCTTGTTATTCTTATACCAACTCAGTCCCAGCTATTCCCCGCTAGTCATTACCAATTTGTTAAGAATGTTATTCAAAAAGTCCTTCTTGTTTTTCCTTGTTTTCTAGTGGAGTACAGTAAACAAGAAGACCCGCATTTGCTGTTGACTGGAATCTACGATGCATCGTGTAACGTCTATGAAAACATGCTCATCGCTATGTCCCCGGATGCTTACGTCACAGCCATCTCCATGGGGCGGTCTTTGGCCTTGTTCAGCACGGAGAATGGTAACCTCGAAGAATTCTTGGAAGAAGTTCATGGAGGTAATCTGTAGTATTCATGTTTGGGTGGCTAGCTCTTTGCCATTTTAGTTTGGACTTTGGAACCTCATTTCATACCACTTTTCATTCCCTTTAGTATTATTACTCCTTGTCTTTTGTACCACTTTAGAAGAAACATTTATATAAAGCTTTGAAGTGAAAACATTTCTCTCAGAGTACGAGTAAAAGTTAAAATAATGGTAATAACAATGTTTAATGAATTCTTACTGTCAATGCCACAGATAACATCACAGCAATCGCCTGGCACCCCAGCTCACGTTACCTAGCAACAGCTGGCGGAAATGACCGACAGATCCGTGTTTGGCATAACGCAGTTGGGATCAAAGTGGAGATCGATGATCTTGAAGGACGACTCGTCAGGGCCAAGAGTGACACAATAAGGGTAAAAATCACACTCGATTTGAATAACCAATGTGCAATAAACATGCGCTGTGATTGGCTTAAATAATTGGCTAAAATAACTAATTAACTTTTTAAACAAAAGAAATAATTTTGTAAGATTCATTTTGATTGGGTTAAATATCGAGCATATAAAAAGCGTCCTCATTGGATCAAATTATGAAATGATACTGATGACGCATTTTCTTGTTTAGGGACGGCTGGAACAGCAGATTCTTGAAGCGAGGTAAGAAATCTTTTGATTGCTTTTATCTTTAAGTATTCTCGCAAGACTGATTCATTTTGTTTTATTTTACAGGGCATCGCTCGATAAATTGAATGTGCAGTAAGAATAGAAAAAGATAGATAAAACGAGATGTGATACAAAGAAAACGAATGACAGAAGCAGCAAAACAAAAACGACATCAACGATGACAGCTATTCAATATGGCTTCAAATATGCGATGAAAATAGTTGTAGTAAAAAACATTTTGAACAGCAAACCAAAAAATATATTATTCAGTGCTGGCAAATAAAGGGTTTGTCATTAATCTCAACGACATTCTTCAACCTCAAATTCATTTGTTACTTCGCTACCCTTTTAAGAAGAAAGAGAGAAAACAGAAAACTAGTCAGAGGCAATTGATCATGCAATCAGTTATCATGTAGTGTAGCTTGTAGCAATAATTGCGCAAAGAAAGATAACTTCAGCATTTAGACCACTATAAAGCAAAATTGGTCTTGCAATGAACGCCTCAAGGCCATTGCAACACAAGTTGCAAACGGGAATAGACCTGAATTAAAGGCCAAGAAACAATGGCTTCAAGTCGAGGTTGGACTGTTCATACATTTACTGTATTTTATCAACTCCAACCTCAACTGGGGGCTTTGTTTTGTTGTCATTCAAGTGAATTCGGGAAAGGTCTATTTGCAAGTGCATCTTCCCTTAAATGCCACTTCGTCTTAAAAACATAAATTCAGCCATTGTAAAGTACAAGTAGGTTTTACGATCAAAATAGATATTTGGTCATCTTTTTCCCCCGGTTTTTCTCAAGATTCTGTCTCGCACAATATGTGCAAAGTTTCCAAGTCATGATCTCATTCTATTTTGATTACAATTACATTATGCATGTTCTCAACTGTTTAAAAACTTACTATCTTAGGCTCACAGGTCAAACGTCGAACTTCACATGAGCCGAACTTAATAACATCAAAGAAGACCGGCTTGTTATCGATTGTTTCAATTTGGTTCGGCTCATTTGAAGTTCGACGTTTGACATGAGCCTTAGAATCCAATGAATTTTAACCAAATTAATTTTAAATGAATACGATGACTTCAATTATTTAATGTTACCTAGATTTTTGAAAATTTATTAAAAGTATAAAACATTACCGCGACAGATAAGTTGATCTTCATACAAATATATTAGTGCAAAATCCTCTGGGACTTTGAAACTGCCCGCTATATAGATGTTTAGTCGCTTAGGGACGGATCATCAGATTTTTGAGGGGGGGGGGGGGGTTGGTTTAAAAAAGAAAAAAAAATCGAGCACAGCTTTAAAGAGTGAAAACAAAAATCGTGCATAAGAAAAGTGGCTGAAAAAATTCTAAATGATGTCCAAAAAAATTCCTGCACAGCCATGAGGCGTAAAAAAGACCCTGCACAAAATAAATTGCCCCTCCCCCCTCAATCCGTCCATTAGAGAAAAAGATATATATAAAAATCCCCATAACTAAGATTGAGTTTTAGAAACTATAAGAAATATTCTAATGTTTTATCACAAAAAATGTTGAAAAACAATTAAATGTTGAATATATATGGTCATCATAGTTTTTATTTTCAGTGCTATTCTCGTACTACATTTTAGCAAAGATAACTGAAGAAAGGTCCTCGAATTTAATTATTGTTTAATTCACAGCGATGAAAGACTCCTACGATACAACGAATAGGAAAACTGCAATAAGATTACTATACAATTATTATGGTAAAATTAACTTTCGAAGTTAAAATAAAGTATTACAGTGCTGCGCGCCGAACCGTCAACACCCGAAAAAGTTTTTGATTTCTTTTTGACAAGTTTTAATTGCGCTCTCTACCGTTAACCAACTAGACATCAACGCTTCAATGTTTGGATAGCCGGAGTTCGTACATCTATGTAACGATATCGAAACAGCGATTTTAAAAACCTGTCAAAAACTTGTCAAAAACTTGTCAAAAACTTGTCAAAAACGTGTAGGAAACTTCGGCGAGCAACACTGTAAGCTACTACCGTTTCAACTCTGCGTTTTAACGTAGTACTGAAACGTATGTCAACGGGTCTAACTTGAGCCAGTCAGTGGTCCTAGCGAGTCCTTAGGCCCTAGTTTCAATAACAATATGATTAAATTAACTATTTCACGGGTTGATACTGAATAATTACAACTCGCAGCATTTCACTTTATATTAGAAACGACTAGTACTATAAGATATAAAGCAATTTTTCTACCACTGTGCAGAAATTATTTGCGGACAGAAATCGCACGCGCACAAGCCTTTCCTTTAAAATGGTGACGTCATAACACTAATTTATGCCGCATACCGCACACACCCTCGCACCACGTGTTTACCATTCACACGTGTAGGATGTGAACAACTCCAACGACCATATTCCATCATGGCAGTAGAACACAGACCTTCCACAAAACACGAAGCTAAACTGCAAAATCTTATCTACAGTGCAGTTAATATTGGAGAATGGGAAAGGTGTTTCAAGGCAAAAGATCATCCAACGAGTACGAAAGGCATCCAAGAGTCAAAAGAACATTGAGAACAATGCGAAGATGGCGATTATCAAGGCGCTTGAAAACGGAATGTTGATTCGAACGTCGGGATCCGGGTTGAACGGCTCTTTTCGTCTGTCGAGCGATTCGAACTCTGAACTAATCTCAATGACAAAGAAACTGTTGAAATACGAAGACTCGACCTCAAACAGCGGGAGCAGAGAACGGCGACTTTGCAAGAAAACTACAGTTGCAGACAGCATAAACCGTTACAACAACTCGATGTTTTCAAATGGTTTGACTGAAACTTTTCACATCAAGGCAATACTCAAGGCTCCAAGAAGTAATACGGCTTCGGGATACCATGTTAGGTTCAGTGCAAGATCTCCAAAGATATTCTGGATCTCTCCAAGGCCTAATAAGAGGCGCAGAAAACCTCGAAGATTCGTCGTTTAGCGGCGGTTAACGGTCGGAATGTGACGTGAAAATCATTAAAAATATTTACCAACAATACGTATTTGTGTACGAATGAGTACAGTTTTAGGGGAATATAGCAGTGTCGTACCTGATTTCCTGAGTTCTTTTCATCCATCGTTTCGCAAAAATGTCTGTAGTACAACTCAGGCAACTGCTCATGCTCGTTATGAACTACCGCTGCAATTCAAAGAGTTACTAATATGAAAGGGATAAATGGATAGAGAACGGGAGAGAAAGCATGGAAAAATGGGACAAGATATAGTGAACACTGAAATATATATAGATGGTCAACGTTTAAATTTTTATAAATAATGATAGTTCTTGTCTTTGATAGAAATATTTTATATGGAATTATTATTAGTATTGTATTAGTATTAATATATGTGTGAGTCATAATAGTCTTACCTTTTTATCCCAATCTTCTCATTTTTTAGAACGTTTTACATCACAGGTTCTATAGAAGTTTGCACCATCATGACGTAATAGCAGCCATGACAGGAGACAGGGATTATTGACAGGTATCATTGAATCTGGATCATTGAATCAAGGAATTCAGTTCAGTTCCCAGGGGGAAAAGACTCTATTGCTGTGCCTCTTGTCATGGCTCCCATCATGTGATAGTGTGCAGCCACTATTGAAACTTTCTTCTGTCAAATGCAGCAAGTCAATATACTAGAGTGCGATCTGTAAACTTGCTAAAACTAAATAGTACTAAATGTAGCTGTAATGTTATGGATAAGGTAACCATCCTGTAACAATCTTTAGTCTGAAGATCAATTATTTTTATATTGATAAGTCTTAGGTTAGGTAGCTTCAAGATTTCATGTGAGTCTTTACATCAGGCCAGAAATCATTCAGGATCTCCAGATCCAAGCAGTAGTGCATACCTATAAGACTGAGTACCTCCTTACTCCCACAGCATCACACAGTTGAGTTATCTTTAGCATGCATACAGCTCCAGGGACCGAGGAGCTGGGGGGCTAGCCCTTAATAGTTTTGTCACCAAATTTGGAATTACTTGTTTGCTATTTAAAATATACCAATAGCCAATGCAAAAAATGTTGTAAATGCCTTTGAGGCTTACACCAAACCCCTCCAGGTGTTCCCACTTTTGGTAGTCGTTAGGCTCCCCAATCAAAATTAGGCTCTGCGGTGCCTATCTATAGCTCATTAAGTTCACCGGGCTGAAATTAGCAGCCAACTCAAAAATGTCATATAATGCATCCTATGCAACTCAAATAAGATTATTCATCTGTACTAAGTTAATTTATGGAGTTTCGTGCTTTAATTGAGCTAAATAAATGAAACATATATATTTTAGTAGTCATTGAGTATCAAATCAGTATCATGAACATTGACATGCTTGATGATGTAAACTTAACTTAACCTAAACAGTTATCTTTACCATCGTGCATTGTAAAATATGAATTTAATGTATACTGTGCTTCTTTGTGTCATTTACCATGCTTTCCAATGAAAACATATTCTTATATCGACATTTTTTTAAGGAATGCGTTCAGTATATGGGACAAAGTAGATAATGCTCTCACCAGTCGAGTGTCGTTTTGTATTATTTAAAGAATATCAGTTTATAAATCAAAGTATATTTTTTATTGATTGAATGATACTATTTAAAAGATCTATAAGAAATAAAACTGACTGTTTAAGTTTTTAAGTTAAAAATTAACGTTAACACGCACTTGATCTTTATCTTTTGCGTGAGGTAGCGCCGTTATTGACTCTTATAGCGCATTTAGTTTCAATTCTCATTCAAGTTCTTTCTACCATCGCTTTTATTTTGATAATGAAGTTTGCTGATAAGAAATATTTTAAGGTAAGTAAACTTATTCATTGGCTGATTTGTAAAATTTGTAGTTAAATGATAGCACATTTAAGATCATCACGTTGTTTCAGGCCAAGCGTCATTTGCAAAAGCACTCAATAGACTATCTGAGACTTGGAACCATCTTTGGTTGGTTTTTCAATGAAAATGAAAAGCCATCGATATCCAAAAAAGATGGCTTTATTGTAAGATCGACTCAAGAATATTTCAGAAGGACTGAATGTTCAGCACGGGAAGTGAAAGCCGTCTACAACGCTTGGACAAAGGACATCGGCGGTGCTAGAAGCTACGCACTTAATTTTCAGGAAAAAAACAGTGTTCGTAGCGTTCTCTCAAGAAAAGGCGAGGTAGGTTCATATATTTGTCCAAATTTTATAAGTTTTTTTTATTGATTTGAATGGATTTTGATTTTGTTTTTGAAAATGGTTTCCGGCCAAACATGCCAGAGTTAAACTATAATCATGCCAATCAAGATTTTTACCAGCTATCAAGCAGTTTGGTATGCCGAGATAACAGAGCCAAAACAAACCGTCTGAACTGTTTAAATGATTAAACTAAATTTTTATTGTTACTTTAAACAAAAGTTTATGAAACTTTTTGGGGACAAAGTATGTTATATTTATGAGGACAGCTATATTCCAGCTCGGAAACTCAGAGCGTGGGCAAAGCTTGTATGTGTACTTAATGGTAATGGCTATTAACAAATGCAACAAAAGCTGCGTGAACATACCACAATAAGCTAAAGAAACAGTTTATCAGTGAGTACCCTCGACATATAAAGCTACACATGTACTATTATACTATTCATCTAAGCTACAGCCTAGGGTTACAATATTCCTCAACGTTGACAGTTCAGGGAGTAGTATATCCCTCGGCGTATCATGACCTTTGTTTAAATTACGTTATCCGGTAATTCTTATCTTATCATTTTGGAAAGGTTTTATTTGTTTTCAATTATGTTGTCAATCATTGTAAAACAAAAAATAAGATAAATGTTTTTTGTTGTATTAAATGAATAGAAAAGTACCTGGGAATGTGCGCATGAATTGATAGAAGATAATCTAATGAACTAATGAATGACGACTAATAAATGAATCAAGTTATTATATAAATCGGACTGGATGCATTCAATGGGTGGATCGACACGTAAATGGATGAATGGTCGCATTAATTGAGTCGAATAAAATTTTGACGGATTAAATAATAAATGAATACGCCTGCATTAATTTTGGGAAAGAAGAAAAAAGAAAATGAAGAAAATGCATGAATAATAATGATATTCATTGTTAATAAATCGTTTTTAATTAACAATAATAACTCAATAATTGGTCTGAAATAGGAAAGGAGAAAAAAATTAGATTTTAAAATTAAAATTACAGTTTTCTTTTACAATTTCTAAAATTTGATAACACCAGCGTTAAGATGTACTAAAATATTCCCATTCATTCCCATTAATAATAATAATAATAAAGTTTATTTATATAGCGCTCATATCCATGAGCATGTCCAAGGCGCTTTACAACAGGAATATATGCATAAATTATATATATGTATTTACAATATTTACAATGCTACGTATTTAAAATATTAATAAGTAAATCTAATTATAAAAGGAAAAACTT
Organism: Actinia tenebrosa; assembly: GCF_029948245.1. NCBI lineage: Eukaryota > Metazoa > Cnidaria > Anthozoa > Actiniaria > Actiniidae > Actinia > Actinia tenebrosa. The sequence continues at coordinate 17,029,203 of NW_028292578.1, forward strand.
ATCTTGAAAGCCTAAAGGCAATATGCATAAAAGCAGGAAATGAATCAAACAAAAGAGATCTAAATATATTTCCTATTATTAAGGAATAAAGTAAATAAATAAGTTTTAAGCTTACTTTTAAAGGAAGCAACAGTAGTACAAGAGCGAATCTCAAAAGGGAGCCTATTCCATAATCTGGGAGCAGCAAAGGAAAATGACCTGAAACCATACGTAGTACACCTAGCTTTAGGTTCAACCAGAAGTTTGTTAGAGATAGATCGGAGAGCATAAGAAGAAGAACGATAGCACAGAAGATCAGACAGATATGTTGGGGCAAGGCCATGTAAGGCCTTGTAGGTCAGCAACAGCATCTTGAAAATTACTCTGTAGTATACTGGCAACCAGTGCAGGTCAACCAACACAGGATAAACTGTGTAAACATAACCATCCTCTATCCAAATTCTGAAAATTTTCGTCTATAATTCACAAATCCGAGTAAAAAAAATATTTCTGGCAATTTCAATGTTTAAATGAATACACAATATGAACAATAATGATGTTTATCACCTACAAGATTACCATTCAAAGAGTACAAAATTTCTTTTCTAAAGAAATCTTTTTATAAAGTCCTGACTCCACCGGCAGTTATGAGCAGAAATCGGTGAATTTGATGAATTTATGTAAGTATGAATGAAGGAGTAAATAGAATAATACAAGAAGAACCGAACTAAGAAGTAAACGGAAAAATGAATTTGCAAATGTCTAACAAATATAAAGAAGGACAAGAGGGGAATAAAATCCTGCAAGACGGAAATTGCCCATTACCCCACCCTTATCATTTTTCTAATGGTCCATATCCCTTAATAAAAGAACAAATGGATGAATACATACAAAAGTTGCTAAAGAATGGTTTGACGGACGCAAATAGAGTGAAATAACAAATGGCCGATTGTCATAAATAAGTGCACAAATGAAAAAATAAATAATTGAGTGTGAGTTGAAAAAAATGAATGAATAAATGAATGGATGGATGGGTAAATGTTATGGATGAGTGCGTGAATAAAACGATTAGTGAGTGAATGACATGAATTGAATGAATGAATGATATAATGAAGATATGCATGAATGAATAAATGAATGAATGTATGAATTGTTTAATGGACGCATTAAAGGGGAATGTTGTGAATGAATGCGTGAATGAATGGATGGCTAAATGGATCACATGACTGAATTTTAGGGGTGCAATGTATGGTAAAATAAAGATATGAATGGATGGCCTGCAGGAAGAATGGACGGAGATATAGGTGGATTTGATTTGTGAACAAATAACAAAAACGATAACAACTGACATATAATAAAATTGAGAACTGACATACGAAGGATCAACGGCCCTGGGGACGCCGGGGGTAATCGTGCGGGGATGCTCGTCGTATCTCTTAGGGGTAAAAATCAGCGATTTGGTCTCTTTTAGTGCCGTAAAGTTGATATATTAAGCAATTCAGCACTTTCTGGTATCTTTTAGGGTGTTGAAAAAGGAACTAGCTCATCGCAATCATCGCATGTATGCAAATCCAGTCATTAATTAATATTTAACAAAAGAATCTCTGGTGTATTTTTATAGAACAGTAGGAACTCGTGGATAAATTGAATCACCGTAAAAAGCTTTGTGAAACTGACGTTTCGGATGTTAGTCCTTCGTCGGAGTAAGTGGAAAGAAAATATGAGAAGGGATGAATAAATTATAAATACTAAGATGGAAAATAAAGTGACCAATGAGAAATAAGCATATGAAGAAATAAAAAGAAACAAAAGGACCGAAAAAAACAATAAGTGAGAAATGGAAAGCGAAGCATGACTAATTAAAAGTGAAGTGTTCATTCATCCCATGGGGACTGACAGTGCCAAGTGAGTGAATAAGCCGCATTTCTAACGTTTTGCGGGAATTATTACCGCCGTGCAATAAACTTAAACCAAAGACAATGATGTTACATTATGTTAGATTATGTTAGATTTATTATGTTGTATTTTGATAGTATTGTTTTTGTTGTATCTCTTATTGGTTAAAAATTGCCAAGCCACGCCCTTTTGGAAAAAACGTCCAATATCTTTTAGGGTTATTTTGAAAAATTTCCGACGAGCATCCCCGTAAGTTTACCCCTGAGTCCCCCCCTCCTCCTCCCGGGTCAACGGCACAACCAAATGACTGAAAGAATGAACCGATTGAAGGGTTGGAAGATCTGTCATCAGATCTGTCAACCGGGAGGACGGGGTTCGAATTCCAGCCGGACAATCACTCAGGGTCTTAAAATGATCAAGGTGAGAATGTTCTAGCTTTGTAATTAGTTCGGTATATAACTGTGCATTGAGACGTTATTGAAATGGACTATATATAACACTGCATTACACTACAATAATAATTTAGCCTTTTAAACAACTATTTCGTCATTGATGATGTTTAAAGATTAAAGGATGATATCCTTTACTCTAATTAAAGGTTTTTTGAGTCTGACTTATAATAAAATTTTTCAAAACGTTTTCAAAAGTGATGAAGGTACTAGCCAGAACGTTTTGAAATATTCTATTGTATGTCCTAGTAAAAAATCTATTATATTTTATATAGTATTATATTATTTGGATTATATCTGGCACATGTTAGAGACAAATGAACTTAAATTTTTCAATTCAATCGGTAGAGTTTTGATGGCATTTATACTGAAAACAAGTATGAATGTCTGTCCAAAGGCCAAAAAGCTGAAAAAGAATCATTTGAAGCTGTCCAAGAGAAAAGCAACGTAAGTATGCTTAAGTTTCATATTACTTTTTAATTTGTTTCTTACAATAACCTTTCCTTTTTCATTTAACATAGCGCACATATTATGCTTATGTTCACTGCTGTTTTCCAATGTAGGTTTTTGAAAACAAACGAAATCTGAGGAGAAAACGAGAAGTAAGTCTACTTTTTTACATTACCAAGATATTTACCAAAATATGTGAAACAACTTACTAGAATGGAGTCTTACGGAATACTTTTCTAGTGACGGTATTTCGATAATAGAGTGCTCACATTATATCCGTGAAGCAAATACTAATTTTTAGCGCTAAATAGTGATAATTAAACAATAGCAAACAAAGGATTCTGTATGAAATAATACTAATTAGTACTATTTAATGTTCACGGTTTTAGTGCGTGCACTCTAAACAAAAGACGTCGATAACCCAGAGCAAATGACTTATTTGGTAAAGGTTTACACGATGGAAATTTATATGAAATGTCTAGAATAACTAAAACTCAAAGTTAACTTCAAGAACTCAATATCATTTAAAATTTCGTTTTCGTTTTAAATTTTTAGAAATCAGTTAAACTGAAAGATTTTGTGGTCACTCCACTCTCGTTTCCTAAAAGAAAACCCAAATCAAGCGTCGTACAGAGTTTAGCAGATACGGTTTCCAAGGTAGGATACTTATTTACCAAAAATCGTACGTCCTGCTCTAAATAATCAAGACTAAAGATTTTGTTCAAAATAGGAGAAGAAGAATATTGTGGCAGAATAAAAAAAGACACAAGAAGACACCACAGCTCCATTAGCAGAGGTAACTTGCATCAACCTTACTGTGCATCTCGTTTGAAATAGCCAGAGCCGCTGCATAAACAAACAAATATATTGTTTTTCTTTGCCCATTGCAGCCAACAAATGATGTTGAAATGGACAGTTGTGGTGAAAAACTCAAACCAACGATAGTGCTTGAGGTAGGAAAAAAATCATTAATTACAAAGGTATGCCTGCCGTCTATAATAATGAACTGACATATTTGCTGAACGACAGAATGATGGCGTCGATTGAGTGGTGAGCGAGTGTACAGTGGTAGCATATGTTATGATCACTTATTACTAATTCTGAACTAGTGACTGTTATACGGACGATGCACTGACCCATCTTACCATTTTTTTTGGTGACAGACAGTTAACCATAGTGGTTAACTAGTGGTTAACAGAATGCTTGTTTTTGTCATGTTTCTGACCTAAACGTTTTTTATTATAACGGAAAACCCCTTTTCTCTTTGTGCAAGTTTTTCACTAATATAGAATTCCCCTTTACGTATTTTAGCCAAATAATGATGACGCAAATGGGCTTGATGTTCCATGTGAAGAAGTCACACTAAAGGTATGTCATATTACTTGTTATAAAATAAATTAAATAGTACGCACGCTGTGATTGGTTGATAACCATGTTTGCATGAGAATATGTAAACACAGTTGTGACGTCACAACTTTTGTGTCTTCGCGGTACAAGTTCAAAAATTAAAAATTTACAGTTTCTTTCGAGGGAAAAAACGCCCCCAAAAATGTATTTTGAAGACTAAGTTCCAAATTTTGACTTGTGTCAGGGCCACAGGCATAACCCTATGGTCTCATGCAGGTCTTTCTGATCGTAATATCATGACAATCTCTCGTTGGTCACCGCAAAGAGAATTCCCTCAGGAGCTACAACACACGTCCTCCGTCAGAACTGCTGCGGTTGTTCAGCGACGTGCTTTCTCATGATTTAAATGCACCGCTCGATAAAGAATACAAGTATTTCAAGGAAACAGTCAGCAGCTTCAAACTTTTTCCAGCGATAGCTCTTCAGCTCCACAAAATATCTTCTCGAGGCAAGACGAAACAATCAACTTCGCTGCCATGTTTTCTGGCTGTCAAATTGAGCAAAACCACGTTTCTTTCAACCGAGAATTCCATTCACAGTGACACTTGTTATCCACTATTGATCATTTTCGTAAAGATAATCAATTCTGAAATCTTTTATTAAGATTTCTATTCAATCTTTGGACATTTCTTTGTATTTGTTTTAAAGTTTTAGAATGATAAATGTTTAAAATAGCTAGCGATTTTTTCTTGCTTCACATTTGCCTCCTTGGCGTTTATTACACAAAATTTGATTGGCTAACGATCGAAGTTCGTGATGTATGGAGAATTTGTATTTTGATATGGGAATCAAATTCAAATAAAGATTTATTTTCTTGCAAGTGGTAATGTTTTCCCTTAGTATTTATTTTATAAAAGCAATAGAAAACTTTTTTCTCTCTGTTTACATAGCCTGATAGCAACACTCGGGGGGTTGGGAGAATTCTCGACAGTTATGCAAACCCTCGACTACGTCTCGGGTTTGTATAACTGTCTCGAATTCTCCCAACCTCCCCTCGTGTTGCTATCAGGCTATGTAAACACGGAAAAAGTTTTCTATTGCTTAATTCTAATAGATGTAAGTGACAGTTAATGTACTCCAAAGCATTTGATTGCTTACGCGTGCACAATATTTCGAATATTTGTGAAATATTTGTTGTTAAAAGGCCGTGAAAGTGCAAAAACACAACACATTAGCGGTAGTTAATTTTTAAAGGTACCCTTTCTTTAGACCACGTTTCTGATAATAACTTTTTATTTTCTTATGAAGGACGACATCACAGTAGAGACTGTTTCAAGACTTACTCGTTCTATTGCTACAACAGACAGGGTGTTTTTCACTGCATCGGTACCCAATAACTCCACATCCGTTATGGAATCATTTGATTGGGATAAGATCAAACCATCTCGTTCTCGCCGAACGCATCTGGCTAAAGGATGGACTGATGTCGTTTACAAATATCTGAACAAACTCAACCCGTACTGCCCTTTTGTATTTAAAGGGCACAAAGCTAAGCGATTTTCTAGTCGACAGAGCACTGCCAGTTATTCATTTATTGCAAGTGGCCGCTGTGCTTTCAAAACCTGCCCTCTCCAATTTAAAGTTTTCATGTTATGCAGTGAAGAGAGGCAACGTATTTTGCATATTGCTTTTAACGGCGATGTGAAGCACGACCTGAGCATTAGAAAGGCTCGTCCCATCACCGGCGAAACAAGGCAAGAAATGGTTCAACATTTTAAAAAAACATCTGAAAAACCCTCCACTGCTCACAATGAAAAAGTAGACAACATTGAGAGTTCGTCATTTAGTGCTGGTAATTGGTCAGGTGCAGGTACAAGTGTCAATGTTGTTCAGCAAATTGCTAGTGAAGCTAGGCGTTCGTTGAGACTGAACGACAATGCCATTGTGTCATTGGACTCAATGCACAAAGCATTCATGAACGAAGAAGGATTTTCTTCGCTTAAAATAAAGGGATATGTGCAATATATAGCTGCCTCTCCACTTGTCGTTCATCTTTGGACCGAAGGACAGATTCGCCTTTGGCACGACACCTGCCGCAACATGGTGGCATTTCTTGACGCTACAGGTACCATCATATCCAATTGGGATGACAATCGAGTTTTGTACTACACGTTGGTCGTTCCCAGCCCTGTTGCCGGAAAACCACCTTTACCAGTTGCAGAATTGATAACGAGCCGTCACAACGTGCCCACTATTCAACACTTCTTGCCATCCTTTAGGTACGCTGAGGGGCTTTTGTTTGGTCACAACAATGTTCGAACGCCAATGCAAATAGTCAGTGATCAGGGAAAAGCCATACTACTAGCATGCCTCCAGGAATTTAATAAAGAAACTGTGCTATCGTACCTCGAGCGAGCTTGGCGAATAGTTCACAGCAAAGGAAGTGAGAAGGATTTTACCTTAATGACACCTCATATCTGTTGTAGCCATTTGATGCACAACGCAAGTACCATCTGCAAAAAAATATGTAAAACTAACAGCAAACGTTGGTATTCTTTCTTGCTGTACTCAATATCTCTTCTTGTTAATGCCTGTACATTTGACGAGTTCCAACAAATTCTTGAAGACATATCCCTTCTCTTTCTGACCTCCCACAACTGTCCCCAAGTTCAAAAAGCATATACACGAATTCAACAAAAAATTGAGAAATTAAACAAAGAGGAACCTCAGATAGAACACAAATGCACAGACGACTGTGCTAACATGGACGAGTCTTTTACAAAACCTGATGCTAAAGGTCCATTTGCAAAGAAGCTGTTTGAGATAACTCACAGCATGGAAGAACGTTCCAGTACGCTTGTCATGGGAAAAGACGAAAACCGATGCTATTCACCAGAGTTCATGGAATACTTAAAGCGTCTTCTCCCAATTGCACCTTTGTGGAGTAATTTTTTCCTCCGTAAAATTTCAAAATCAAGATTCCAATCTAAAAAAAATTCAAAAGAAGTAACAACCCAAGGTACGATCGAAAACTACATGAAGTTAATGAAAACAGACGACTTCAATGGAAAACACCATCTCCGCGTCGATGAATTTGTGTCTCTTCAAAAAATGTTTATTCAAGCTAGGTGCCGTTTATATGGCGACACAATACAAAAACGGGCTGTCATGCAATTGAAGCGAAAAAGAAAAGAAATGTGCTGTGATGATCTCGATCTCTATTCTGGATCAACCGAGCAATGGAACAAAAAGGTCAAACGATCGTCATCTCCAGATAAGCGCCGTGGACAGTTCCAGCAGCCACCTTCCAACGCAATGCCAAAAACCCCAGTCAACTCAAAAGTAAATTTAACCAAGAACACTTCTAGAAATTCAAACAAGTCAACGACAACAACTATGAAACCAATAAAAAAACAATCTTCAGCGTACTCAAATTATTTGACCAAGAATTTTAAATCATTTTCAAACAAAGGTAAAGATCTCCCAGCAGTCTCTAAAATAGCTTCTAAAAAGTGGAAGCGACTCACTGTCGAGGAAAAAGATAGCTATGATATGAATGACATAACTACTGGTTCTCTCGAATCCAGAATGCCAAAAGGAAAAAGAACGCCACCATCTACCAGCCCAAGTTGTCCTATTTTTTCGATAGGAATGAAAAACAAACACAACAACTGTTGGTTGAACGCTTTGTTGCAATCTTTCTCAGTTACCACTTTAGGTGATATTACAACAGAGGACGCAAAACCACTATTTCCAATGATGTTCAATTACCTTGCCATGATTTTTTACAAGACTTAAGGAAAGTGCAGATTATACAAGGCCATTTAATCCCACTGATTTACTCAAGCAATTACACAAAAAGGGTCTGAAGATTGGTAAGCAACACGATGTTCATGAAGCTTTCTCCAAAATTATGGAAATCTGCTCTTTCGACCTTGGTGGAACACCCATTCCTTTTTTTTCTACGTTTTGGGGCGCAGTGCAATACAAGAATTCCTGTTGCACTTGTGGAAATTCAAGAGAGAGTGAAGAGGATTCATTTCATTCACTTGCTGTGGAGCTCCCCAGAAACGGAATGACATCTTCAGTAAAGGACTGCCTCCTTGAATATTTCAAGGAAGAAGTTCTTATCGATGACAACAAATTAGAATGTGGGACTTGTCGTCAAAAGACTTGTCAAACACGACAGGGTTTTTTAAAAACCTGCCCCCAGAACTTTGTCTGTGTACTAAAACGTAATGATGTCACCGCAAATACTAAAGATCATTCTCCATTGACATTGGACATCACAATCGATGTATCACAGTTGAAGCACGAGGGCTCTCCACCCACTGAATACATATTAGCAGCTGTAATACTCCACAAAGGACAGGCGTTGAGTTCAGGTCATTATGTTGCCCTACAAATTTTCCCTGACAATGATACTGTAGTACTTTTTGATGACGAAAAGGTCGAACATAAAAACCTTGCATACTTGTCTAAAAGAATAGTCACAAGAGAAGTATACATGCTGTTTTATGTTAGAGTTGATGGAGAAAAAGACAAAAACACTGTACACTCAGCGGAGATCGAGGACGCGAGCAAGTATACCGATTTCAAAAGTGAATTCTCTCACAATAAAAGTGGTTTCGACAGTGTAAACAACATACAAAGCGAAGACGGAGCGCAAAACGACAACAAACACAAGATTGAAGTTCACGATACAAGTATTGACGACGCACGTACAGCTGAAAATGAAAAACAGCAAGAACACAAGTATATTTCACCCTATGACGCACTGGATATTACCAAAAAAAATGAAATCGTTGGGACAGTGAAATCGCTTAAAATATACGGACGGGATTTGAAAACCTTAGAACATCCTCCTTTAAATAACACATATGTATTACCGGACAACCCTGGAGAACTCAATGACACTATTATCTTGGCATACCTATGTTTGATCAAACAAGCGTTGCTTTTGGAAATTAAAGAATGTGTTGTTTATGATACCAATTTTTTTTCGCAGCTTAGGTCAGTTTTTTCCCATTCTCCAACAAGTCCAAAGACAACGCAAGACCTCTTAAATCTCTGTCATTCACACTTTAAGAAAGTCGACCTGACAAGCGTTGATCACATCGTGTTCCCTATACACAGATCCATCCGTTATAGACATTGGGCTATTGCAGCTGTGGATGTCAATGTCAAAAAGATCACACTGTACGATCCTTTGCATAATGGCGATTTTCAAGAATGTCTGCTGGAAGCTAAAATGATTAAATGTTATCTATCTGCGATTGCAATAGTAAGGGGATATTGTAATTTTTTTGACGATTTGAATATTTCAATGGATAATCACCACCCAAAGCAAGACGATGCCGTTAGCTGTGGTGTTTTTTGTTTAAAATTTGTTCGAAACAAAATTCTTGGATCATCCTTTGAAGCCGTTCATCGAGCATCAATCATGGATGATATTTTACAAGGCGGTATTAAACATGACCGTAACTTTTGCGAAAAACTGACAATTGACATTGACTTACCCAAACGAAAACAGTGCGAACGTGGCTCTAAATGTACTCTCCGCTTTATTGCAAAAGATGATGCTTTTCTAAGGTACACTTGGAAGAAGGAAACGTCAGAAGGAGAGATCATCACACTTGAAGAAACCAGCAATAAGCTAGTCTTTACTGTTGATCAAAGCAGCGATGGATCATACTTTTGCGAAGTGGAAAGTAGCTTTGGAGATATCATTTGTACAAACACCTGCATCATAACGTCAACAACCTACTCAACCTCTATTGCGTACAGAATATCAGCAGTTGTCCGTGAGTGGAAATTTTCCCGAATCCAAATAAAAGAGGTAGAACAAACAATCCAAAACATCATCCCGTTTGCATTAGAGATTATAAACACACCGACTTCTAAAGAATCACCGGACAAATGCCAGCAAAGGCATCTTATATACCTAAAATCATCGCACAAAGAACGGCTTGAAACAAATTACACATTTCCAGGAATAACCTACTTCGAGGAAAACTCTTTGGATGACTTGCTGCAAGAATTAGCCAAACGTCTGCAAACTTCAAACGTAAGATACAACTTTTGCACTCCGCAATACATATCAAAAGTACTTTTTCCTGAAATCATCATTAAACTTATCACCGATAGAGAAAACTGCACTTACGAGGAAGCTTCAGCTATAGCGTACGACCAAACCCCTGAAACTAAACGGGAACTGCACACCTCTACCATCGACATTAACATAATTAAATCTAATGAAACCATTTACCCAGCAACAACACAAAAGCAATCAAGAAGAAAAGGAAAACCAAGAAAAGTTATTAAACAGCCAAATTAAACCCATACACAAAAAACGTGACCGTCACAGCTTTCTTTACAGAAAAGAGATAAGTGGCTGATAGTCCATCTACAAAGCTCGATTGTCACTGTTAACATGGCTGCTAGTCCATCTACGTATACAAAGCTCGATAGTCACAGTAACGATGGCCGTTTGTCCATCTACAAGGCTCGATAGTCACAGTAAAGGTGTCTGCTAGTCCATCTACAAAGCTCGATTGTCACTGTTAACATGGTTACTACTCCATCTACAAAGCTCGATAGTCACAGTAACGATGGCCGTTTGTCCATCTACAAGGCTTGATAGTCACAGTAAAGGTGTCTGCTAGTCCATCTACAAAGCTCGATTGTCATAGTAACGATGGCTGCTAGTCCATCTACAAAGCTCGATTGTCACTGTTACCATGGCCGTTTGTCCATCTACAAAGCTCGATAGTCACAGTAACCATGGTAACTACTCCATCTACAAAGATCGATTGTCACAGTAAAGGTGTCTGCTAGTCCATCTACAAAGCTCGATAGTCACAGTAACCATGGTTACTACTCCATCTACAAGGCTCGATAGTCACAGTAAAGGTGTCTGCTAGTCCATCTACAAAGCTCGATTGTCATAGTAACGATGGCTGCTAGTACATCTACAAAGCTCGATTGTCACTGTTACCATGTCTGCTAGCCCATCTACAAAGCTCGATTACCACAGTAAAGGTGTCTGCTAGTCCATCTACAAAGCTCGATTGTCACAGTAAAGGTGTCCACTACTCCATCTACAAAGCTCGATTGTCACAGTAACGATGGCCGTTTGTCCATCTACAAGGCTCGATAGTCACAGTAACGATGGCCGTTTGTCCATCTACAAAGCTCGATAGTCACAGTAACCATGGTTACTACTCCATCTACAAGGCTCGATAGTCACAGTAAAGGTGTCTGCTAGTCCATCAACAAGGCTCGATAGTCACAGTAAAGGTGTCTGCTAGTCCATCTACAAAGCTCGATAGTCACAGTAACCATGGTTACTACTCCATCTACAAGGCTCGATAGTCACAGTAACCATGGTTACTACTCCATCTACAAAGCACGATAGTCACAGTAAAGGTGTCTGCTACTCCATCTACAAGGCTCGATAGTCACAGTAAAGGTGTCTGCTACTCCATCTACAAAGCTCGATAGTCACAGTAAAGGTGTCTGCTACTACATCTACAAAGCTCGATTATTACGAGTTCTTTGAGTTTCGTAATTTTGTTTGTTTATAAATGTCACAGTTGCAATTGCAAATGTTAATAATTAACTTCGTTAGAGATTTCTGTATTGGACATTGTTAGTTGAAAGGTTTTTTCATTAATAAATGCTGTGATGTGTTTTTTTTTTCTTTTTTGAGTTTATTCAGTGTGTGACAGAGAGAAAGACCCAGGTTTAAAACTTAATAAGTAATATATTAAAGATATTAATATTATTTTGATAGTTGTGACTTTTAAAATTTTTATAAAAAGCTTTTCTTTGGATATACCATTCATAATTTATAGCATTCGAGGCAATATTTCGAAATATTGAGTTGGCTGCCGAGTTGGCTGCTAATTTCAGCCCGGTGGCCCTTTTACATGTTACTTGACTGGTTTGTCTGGTTCTCCTCCATATTTGCAAAACTCGCTCAATAGTCTCCTTCACAGTTCCCTTCCCATCTTGAAAGGTAGCTGTTCCTTTGCATGGAAGTGGAGATGACAGTGAGCTTTAAATGATAGAGACATCAAATTTTGTCCAAGGTATTTTTAAAAAAATCTATCATTGCAAGGTCACCGTTTGTTATGCTTCGATGAAAAGGAACAGCTACCTTTGATGGCACGAGAAACTGTTTCTGCAATTTCCATAAACATGCAAACTCTGTGTCTGCTGTAAAGTGACTAGAGTGCAAACAATATAACCGTGAAACTTTAGTAATACTAAATAGCACAATTTCATGCAAATTCCATTGTTTTCTATTGTTTAATTAGCACTATTTTGTACTATTTAGTAATTAGTGTTTCACGGATTAATTGTTTGCACTCTATTCCATTTTAATCTGTGAGTTGAGTATCTAAGTCTTTGACTTACAGTTGTTCTAGCGATGTCGATACATTAAAGTCACGGCTGACAGCATGCTAAGATATCCAACATCATAACATTGTATTTTGGACAGTTTATTTTTATTCTAAATCCATTAGGTATATTTACAATTATAAGTGGTATTATTTCAAAATCATGACCACATGATACCTTCAATATGTTTCCCTTTGACAAAATAAAAACAATTTGAAGCTGTATATTGAAAAGATAAGAAATTTAGTTGGAAATTCATTATTCAAAATATGAAATGCTCATTTCAAATCTGTTTATCAGCATAGTTCTCTTCTATTTAAGATCTATTTTTAGTCGATGTAAGCAAGATAACAGCTTAGGCTAGTCACGCACAAAGGTTTCAATGTGAGGCTAAGTGCAAAATGTGCAGATATTCGTGCGAGAGAAAAGAATAAATTCAATTGAGCACGTAGCCTCGTACTGAAACATTTGTGTGTGAGAATGGAGCATATCTCAGGAAGTGGGCTTTCAATCTGGATCTTTTTTGGCTTAGTAAGACCCAATCCACTGTTTTCTTGAAACCACATGGCATTCTCTTGATTATTATTTCTTTGTACCATTCCAAAATAAGTTGATTCGTTTGCTTTTCACCCATATTTAATAAAGACTAAAACAAAGAGTCATGTTCTAAAGGAAGTGACACATGGCCTATGATGAACAAACAGTGGATTGGATCTTTCGTTTTCCTTTGAAAAACCGTCCAGGGTACAACGTATGTATTTTATGCAGGTTTTCCCCCAGATTTTCTTAATAAAACAATGGGAGTAGACATACAAGTATTCATCACTCCTGTCAAATGATGCGTCATGTACGAGTATATATTGATTTTTTGAAGTAGCACAGTCGTTTTAGAAGTCAAACCCACCTCTTCCCATTTCAGATCACGTGACATTCTCTTGAGAATTGTTCTTTTATGACCAACATGTTGAGGTATTTACACATGAAAGAATCAACTCCCGAGAGTGGCATCACATGGTCTGAAATGTGCACAACAAACAACGAAGCTAAAGGGTCAATTGTCATGGTTAAGCTAGTTACCACCACCAAATCATGACCATAATTGACTTCTTCATCTTGGCCATAATGTTTTGTCCCATGTCAGACCACGTGTCATTCCCTTGAGAATAAGATTCTTTGTTTGAGTTTACTATATTCACGAGTCTCGCAATACTCTAGGGAATGACACATACTCTGAAATGGGAAAACATTACGCATGATGTTTCGATCGCAGAATAAATTTTGGAACAGCGTCAAACGTCACGGCACCGTCAAGGAGTTAACATTCTTTGGACCAAACACAGCACGCGAATTAACTGCTCAAGCAATCAAATGTTCGGTCCCGTCACGCTACGGTACGTCCATAACGTACGTTTAGCAAGTTGAAAGTATGTTGATAGGCAGAGATCAAGTTGACAGTTAAAATGACAGTGGTGTGGGAAACTGCGCCCTAAATTATACGAAGGATACCGTTACATATGATACGGACGTGCCGTGCCATGACCATGAAGTATCCCAGCATTTTGATTGCACGAGCAGTAATATCTTGCATGTTATGACATTCCCTTCCGTGACCGTGCCGTGCACCGTTATTTTTAAAAGGCCGGAAGAATCTCTTGAAGAAGTGGAGAACTAGTCGGTATGAATAGTAAGTTAATATGAATTTCTCAAGGCTAAATGATTCACGTTTTGGAACGACTATTTCCATGACAACGGATTTTGATATTGGTGGTCATTTTATACCTTGATTCTAATTTTGACCCTGTCGAGTACGTTAGTATATTGCTATGACGTAATCAGACGTAATTAGAATAAAAACCAATTAGAAAATGAATTTATGCCTATACCGTTCCATATTACCTATCACCATCGCTAATGTCGTTTACCAAAGCTTTTGGGTCTTTACTTAAGATGGCGTGACATAAATCACAGACTTGGTGAGCTCGTCGCGTGACGGATGAATTGATGGTTTTGGATCGACATGCTTCGCAAAAGATCTTGCCACAGTGATGACAGTGTGCCTGTAAGAGGACCCAAAAACATGTTAAACTTATGAATGAATCTCCGCTTCCTCCGACTACTCTGTCACTTCTATTCCGACCTATCCTTGGACCCAAGTGACCCAAGCGTCCCACCAATCCTATTTTTTCCATTTTCCGATGGCCCTCTCTCTTAGACTCGGACCAGCTTTTCGCCAATCGATTCATTCTGTCACTAAGTTCTCCATTATTTTTAGGCATTTTAGGTTTGTGTCCGAGTCTTCAATACCTTGTTAGGGACTTTGGAAAGAGATCCCTCGTCCCTAGCTTAGACAACAGCGATGGAAGCAAGGTTAGCTAATAAAGCATCGAAGGCTAAATCGGAATTAGAAAAAAGAAATAAATCAGAGGTGACTTACCTTATCTTTATTGTTTGCTAATGGTTTTTTACATTTGTGACATTGATGTACATCATCCTTGTGTTCCCAGCGAACGTCCTCTTCTGATTCCTGTATTTTCGCTATTTGCATCTAAAACACAAGCGACATGATCAATGACAATCACGATACTTTAAGGGATTGACCATTAAATAATTGGGGAAGGGGGGGGGGGGGGGGGTGAGGGGTTGGGGTTGCAGGAATATATTTTTTGCGACAACCCCTGGACGCATTTTTTATTATTTTTATGTGTGTTTGTTCGATATTTCTTTACTGAAAGGAGAGGTTGCGCGATATTTTTTGGGGGGGATTTACGCAACCCCCTCAATTATCTTAATTCCGCTATAGTATACTTAAGGGAATCTCCTTACTTTAGAGATCAATATCTTGGTTACCGCCAGCGTCCATAAGGCAATCTCCTTCAAGGGAATCCTCTTACTCTTTACTAACTGACCTAGTATTTCACGTGTATTGACTAGAAGGGAATCCCCTTCTGCTATAGTATCCGTAAGGGAATCTCCTCAACCTGTAGAGCCTTCAAGGGAATCCTCTTACTCTTTACAAACTGACCTAGTATTTCACGTGTATTGACTAGAAGGGAATCCCCTTCTGCTATAGTATCCTTAAGGGAATCTCCTCACTATAATGATCTCAGTTATAAGCAGCGCCCAAAAGGGAATCCCCTTCCATTTCTAACGTGCGCGCCTGCAGTAACTGTATCCAAGGGCGGATCCAGCCAAAATTTTAGGGGGGATCTAATTGAGTTTAGGGGGGAGGGCTAATTGAGTTTCTTCCGTCAACACAACGGAAAACGATAAAAAAAGCATCTAATTCTTCAGTTTTGTTTTGTTTGTTTTTTTTCTGCTGAAGGGGGGGCTTCAGCCCCCCCCCCCCCCCCCCCCCCGGATCCGCCCTTGGTATCATTGCTATCAATGGTTGTACCTTACCTGTAACGATTGTGATAACTTGACGAAGTCTCTTTGAACAGTTTCGCTTTCATTCAGCTGAGAAGTCAACGACTGAAATTGATTTCTCATTCTGTTCATTTCAACCTCCAGTTTTTTCTATAAGTAAAATAATAATCATTCTAGAATTACTTCTCTTACGAAATTCTGAAATGAAAACAAATCTTTAAACAGCAGTTATGAGAAAGTCTTTGAATGATCTTTGGGTACCTTTTCCTCGCTAGCTTCCTCTAGTTGTCCTCTAAGGGCAATGATAACTGTTTTAGACTTGGCTTCAATATTTCGTAGCATTTGATCTGATTGTTGTAATTTTGTCTCCATCTACGATAACCAAATCAAGGATTAGATAGGAAAGGTTATGTAAAAGCGCCACATCAAACATCATATTTAATGCTAAATATTGCATAAATATTGCAGAGTCGATTGATACTCGCGGTTGTTAATCGCGCTTGACACAAGCGCGAGCGCACTGGTAATGGAACGAAATAAATAAATAAGAAAATCCCACCTCTTCTTTTTCTTTTCTTTCTTTTTTAAAATCTTCAGCCAGTTTACCTAAAAAGAAAGAAAGGATCCTTACGATACGAGACTAGCGTTATACACGATGTTACTGGCGTGACAGCAAAGTAGTGCTGTTCAATACCACGAAATCTGCTCCAAGCAATAATGGTTTGTATCATATCGATATTTGTCGCAGGGTGTGAACAAACCTATTTCTATTTTGTAGCCTTCTACATCAGCCTGGAACATCTCCTCCATGCTGTCTTTATTCATTTGTTCAGCTATCGCTCGGTCTTTCAAGAATGCAATCTACAAACATGCATCAAATCGAAACGAATAATAATCAGTTAACATCAAGAGAAGCGCAACCGAGCACAAAAGAATCAGTTTGCAAGGCGTCGGGTCTACTCCTTTTCCATACCTCACTCCGTAATTTTTCCTCTGTTCCTTCACTTGCAGATCGGATTTGCATCAGCTGTTCTTTCATTTCTGTTACTCGCGCGTCTGAGTCCATCTGTTGCCACAGCACAGAGAAATAAAAACAGCATATTAAATAAATGTCTGTGCGTCAATCTCGCCGCAGGCCAGAAGAAACGCAGGCTCTGGGTACGAGAGAATGTTTATACTACTTATTTGTAATTTAATTAATAATGAACCAGATTTCGTTTGACTGTGAAAAACCCACGGTAAGAACGTGTTGCGCCGTGACCATGACGGTGTAGTGTCTGAGCTTTCTGATAGTGACAGAGACAGCGACCGCATGCGAGGTAAGCGTCATGCAATATTTACTGTATGTTGTCAGTAATCAAATATACTTATTTACCTGGCTGAGTTGTTGAAGTGCGGAGTCCTGCAAGGCAATATACTCGGACCGTAGACGATTTAACTATTAAAACAAATTTACGGACAAGTATCATCAGGGATCGTACTTTTGGGAAAATACTAGAATTCGAAGTTAAGAATTAAAAATTAAATGTGCAAACGATTTAAATTAAAAATAAATTAAAACAGATTTCAGGAGATAGTACCATAGCAATAAATATTTATTCGCTTACCTCTTCCCTTAATTCGTCTCTTGATACAGTTAGTTTTTCCTAGAAATTGTAGACGAAAATCAATAGCGTTATAATACTAGCACGCATCGAAATAAAATGTCCTGCCATAAAATGTGGCGCATTCAAAACATCAATTTAAATCCAATTCTAAATTATTCTCTGGGCTGATCTAAGTCAAGAAAGGGCTAGTCCAGAACTGGACAAGTCTACCTCGTTTTTGTCTCGGTCCATTCCCCTACGGTCCAAGAGAAGTGAACCGTAGGGGAATGGAGCGAGACTAAAAACGGCTACAAGGGAGACTAGAACTGGACCCACTTTTCTCAATGCCGGGCATGAATAGTGAACAAAAGAAAAGCCTTAAAAATAAAGCGGGCCCACGCGCACGCGAGTGTATTAAAATTGAGAAAAGTGGGTTCACTTTTATCTTTACTCGTCCCAGTTCTCTTTTTGTTTCATCTGTGATTAAAAGGAATTCCAGTTCTGGATTAGTGCGCATGCGGCTAGCTCACAAAATTGGGATTTAGCCTTTTAGGTTTTGCGGAGTAACGAAGACCGGAGAACCCGGAGAAAAACCCTCGAAACCTGGGGAAGACCTCACAAACTCCACTCACATGCAATGCTGAGTTTAGGAAAGAAACAAGAGACCCCAGAGGTGAGAGGAGAATGTACTTTCGCTACGCCACCCTCGATTCCTAAAGGGTTAATAATCACTTACTATTTGCGCAGAGGCTTCTTTTCTTGTAGCAGCATAATTTCTTTGTACGTCCACTAGTATCTTATCTAGTTTACTCAACATGTCGGCCTGTTCGTTGATTTGTGTCTGCGCGTCCTGACCCGCGTGACCCACACTCAGCTCTAGACGACTGCGCAGCTTCTGTTCTTCGAATAACGCTTTCTGGAAAAAATCATTATCAAGTCATGATAAAATATATAAAAAAATAAAATACTTACATAATGTCCTCGTGATTGTAACCAGCGTGGTGTTTCTAGCTCCCGTCACAAGTAGCGCCCGTTGTAGGCAGGGTGGATAGCGCTGTCCCATAAATTTATTGGATAACAGAATCACTTTAAACAATGGATAAGGATTTATCCGTCAGATGGCGCTATCCACCCTTCGTACAACCAGGCCGTCAAGTTCATCAATGTAAGTCGACACACTTCACGCTATCCACCCCTTCCACTCAGAAGTTGACCTTTAGCGAAGGGAAGAAACCCGGAGTACCCGGAGAAAAACCCTTGTTGCTTGTTAAAGACGAGTTAAATTATGGAGCAGAATGGCTTTACTTACTTTTTCGTGCTCTAGAGCTATTTGCAGATTAGAAGAGAGGTTTTTAAGTTTTTGTCTTTCAGCTTCCACCTTCTGTAACTGTTTCTCGTAGTTACTGCACATGACACACGATCTGTTCGTTTCGCTTTCATGTAACACTTTGACCTGATTATAGAAGATATACACAACGAATGAATTTAAATGAATGATCAAATAAATAAATAAGAAGAAAGGAAGAAGCTAGAAAAAGGTTGTGTTTTCGCCTAGTATTTTCTGCAATAACTACAATCATGTTAGACCGCAATATCCTAAATGTTTAACTCAGAGCCTCAAATGCTTTAATTTTTTCATACGCAATGAAGTAAGAAGTAATGGGAATGAATGAATAACGGAATAAATGAGAATTGAAGAAAAGAAAAAGATTTTGTTTCCTAGTATTTTCTGCATTATTACATTACATATTAAACCGGAATATCCCTGTATAACTACTTCAAATGCTTTAATTTTTTCATACGTATTGAACTTCTAAACTATATTGCGTGGTCGCTTTATAAAGGTTGGCTGGTCGTTCAACAGAGGTGCGCATTCTACTTCAATGCTCCAAATAGAAGGAGAATTTTTTTTCCTTTTCTGTGTCATTTTACATGGAACTGTCCCACAAAGTGATCAAAGTTTTCAACCAAAGTGTTAGACTTACCAACACTCGACCTTTATTGTAACCTGCTGGAATTTTCAGAGCGCGCGCGGCAAGCGACCGGCGAAGCCCACTGGCGTACATACAGAAGACTTCATTAAAATTCTAGTGCCAAAACAAAATACCTTGAAGAATCAAAACTTTGACCACTAACCTCTTCCTGGAAAACTCGCCAATCAATCTTTCCTTTACTGGGCGTGCGCGGTCTTGGTTCCAAGTCCAGTAAGGGACTATGCCTGATGGCTTCCGCTTCAGCTTTGTCCTGCACGCCCAAGGGGAGAGGAGTGAGGTTTTCTGCGGACTTGGCTCTCGAGACGTCGATGTCATTAACTGCACAAACAGAGGAATTACAGTCTTTAATGAATGATTTGGATGAAAGGAAGATGGTTCTCTGGAGATACCACGCGAGAACATCCGTCATGATGGAGTCCACGAGAGAATTCCCAAAACCACAAATATCGCTGAACTAGGATCTCAGTGTTCTGAGAGTTGTCTCAAGAAAACTCGAAATAAAATCTAAACTCAATCAGTTCCAAGTTTACAGCAGTAAAACTACTTTTTTTCTTTGGCTTCCCGTTGCTCAAGGTCCTAAAATAAGGCCTTTCCTCTCTTCTCTGGTGTTCAAATCTTTTCAAATCTTCGAAATATCCGAGTCCTCGTCCAGAATATCATTGATAAATTTAGATGTTTGTCTAAATAATATTTCCTTGTTTTATCGGTGATATAATTGTCTAAATAAATGCCAAAAACATTGACAAAATAATGGTACAATTTCTAATCCAAAATTGTAATTTCTATATTCGTAAAAATATTATAATACAAAGCAACATGATTGATTTCACTTATATCTAAATGAGAGTCTTTAACATTAAATTTGTTTTCCGGTATCAACAGGTTATCCCGGAAGTAAAATTTAAGTTTCGTACAATTTTATTTCCGGTTCTTCACTACTCGGAGACCCTATTTTCATAAGTATCGTATAGCACAACAAATCCCGGCTATCGATCATTTATGATTTATTGATGATAAACAACATGGGTTTGTAGTGAGTTATTCGTAGGAAGTGTGGAATATTTTGTCGCGGTCAGTTCAATATTGCAGGTACCTGCCACAACGTGTAAATAGACCCTTTGGATGGCCGTGTGAAAAACTGGCACTAGAGGTCGGGGTTTTCCCTGACAACCTTTTACTAAGCTCTTTCTGCATTGTTTCTTACAATTTTTAAATACAAAATCCCTGCCATTTTATGCAAAATTTCTTGAATCGTGTACAACACTGAAATGGCTTCCCATAAGAATGGCCTCTTACGAGCAGGAAACATACCGTACTTCTCAATGTCGTCCATTAATTCGTCCAATCACAGCGCGTAGTTATCGCTACGAATCTGGAATTTGCCGTGTCGCCCACTCGTACAAAAACTGCTCTAACATTGAAATGGCTTCTTACTGTTTTCGTGTGAAATATCCAATCACAATGCATAGTTACGGTTACGGTACGGTTGCGATACGGCACAGAGTTTTTCACTAATACGGAAACTCATCGAGGTACATACATTATCAGGGAGAAATAATTAATAATTATTATTAATTATTATTATTATTTATTAGAGCATACAACTGAATATCGGTGTATATCAGTACCCACCTTCCAAAGAACCCGAGTCTGAATGTGACCGTTGTCTTTGACCCTTATGTTTGTTATCACCGTCTTCGTCTTCGTCGTTGCTTTCTTCCTTGTCGGACGCGATGGACGTGATGGAATTAGTACAGGATAAAGTGGAGATATCGGAGAGGTGAGACCCTGAATCAGGTATCGTTAGAGCGACATCAATGGCTTTCTATGAGGAGGAATCAAAATAAGGCGATATTAAATTATAAAACTGTTGTGCCATGTTCAATATAAGGGTTGCTCACAGTTTCAAGTCGCGTTACATATTTCTTTCAATTTTATCAAACTCTGAAACTATCCATGGGCTGAACGGCTAACACAGATAAAATTGGAATTAAGCATGTTAGGTTTTGCGGAGGGAGGAAAAACAAGAGAACCCGGAGAAAGACCCTCGAATCAAGGGAGAGACCCAACATACTGTACCCACATGTGAAGCCGATTCCTGGAATCCAACTGGAGGCTCCAGAGATGAGCAGCAAGTGTACTACCACTAAACACTAAAAATACTGGTCCGTGTACAATCACCAGTGCCCGTGCTTGGGCAAGGGGGATGAGGGGGAGATGGGGGAGGGTAAGGAGCAAGGGGGAGGTCAGTATTTGACCCCCCCCCCCCCCACAGCCTACAAATAATTCTACACTTAACCCACCTCTACAGGCGAAACAGGAGTAAGAGGTGGCGTAGTCAGGTCTACCAGTTCACCAGCCTGAGGTCGTGTGGTTAATAACTTTTGTCGTTCTTCTCTGACCTTCTGTTTTTGTTCGTTGGTCATGACATTCCACATCAACGTCATCTTGGCGTTCAGCATCTGTTGATTCTCCAGGAACTGATCGTTTGCCATTTGCCAGGTTTGCTTCAGTTCACGATGTGCTGTTTTCTCTTGCTCAAGAAGTTTACAAACTGAACACATAATAAATGATAGGAATTGATTTATTTATTTATCGTCACCACTAAAAACAAATAACAACAACAACAAAGGGAAAGGGAAGGTTTTGGAATGGAAACATTATGCACCACACCTACTTAAAACATGTATTACATCTCTTTTCACTGCTACGTGCTGATCAAGACAACAGTTGCAACAGGGAAATAGGGCAATACATTGCCACCAATAAGAGAATATAAAGGTACCCAACAATTTATTTGATTGACGGAAGTGTATTGCCCAATTTCCCTGTCTCAACTGTTGTCTTGATCAGCGCATAGCAATGAAAAGAGTGGTAATACATGTTTCTGCTACTCTCCCCCTGGTATGCATGAAGAGGTTAAAAATAGCAAGGTAGATAGTCATACAGTACCATTATGAAGTTCTTTTCTTAATTTGTCAGAGTCGTCTTGTAGGACACCTAGAACAAGAATGTTTTAAATGATGATAAAAACAACGGAACACATAGACTTGTTGCATTTGTGGTTTATCTTTCTCTATTTCAGAACATGTGTCATTCTCTTGAGAATAAGGTTCTTTGTTTGAGTTGTATTCATATTCATGTGTCTTCTCATGTGCAACTGTTAAACAAAGAAATGATACATGTCATGAGTGACATGTGGTCTGAAATGGGAGAACCTTTACCCATTCATGAATATTTTGTGTGGAATCTTTTTACCTTTCTGTGTGTTGAGAACAGATACATATATCTCAAGATCTGTTCTAGATGCGCGTTCACATTCCAAGTATAGATTTAAATCTTTGACCTACACATACCAGTAAAACAACATAATGCTAATAAGCTTTCATTGTAACAGTGGGAATGAAAGTAGATGAAAAATAGGAATGGAAAGTGGGATGGAAAATGGTAGGAGAAAGAGAAGAGAAAGGAAGGTATAATGGATCTTTTGGCCATAAACAATTCAAAGAGTAATAATTTTCACAGAAATGAAATAAATCTTTTTTAAGGAGCTGGAATTAGGAACATTAATTCAGCCAATCACAGCGCGAGGCCAAAGCTTGACCAATCAAAATGAACCAATGCTTGGATAGGGCATGGCCATGGTTGCAATAGGCAAATCAACACTGCACCAATAATTTGTAAATTTGTTTTTCAATTATAATTTAAAACATTTTTGAATTTGTACAATACCACTGTGTTCCTTGATTACAGACTCATTTACTCAGGGTTAGCCCCATTTCAAGGGTCACATCAAAGTATTCACAAATCCTAATGTAAAATGATGCACAACTTCAACAATACAAACATTTTGAACTTTGATAAACCTTCAATGAAACACTTGAATATTAGACACAAAGTTTAGGCTAATCTTGAGCAATATAGAAGTGGAAACTAGAGTATTTTGAGGAATAAACACTTGCCTTTTCTTGTAGTTCATCCAGACTTACACTTGATTCCTTGTCCATAGTAGGTTTTTCCGCACCCTGTAACTTTTCCTCTGTCGATCTTAACTTTGACTTTAAAAAAGAATTTTCCTACAACAAGAAAATTGTTTATTTGTTGGTTTATTCTTATACTCATTCATTAATTCATCCACTCAGTCAATCAATCAATCAATGCCACTCATCTGACATGCCACTCTCTTTTATTCTAACCTCTTCTAATGCCTTGACAATTGTTTTCCAGCCTTCAGCATCTTCTTGAACCTAGGGATAAGGTTAACGCAATACTATTACTTACAAGAATCTAGTGTTTCCACTAATTGAAAATGAATCCCTGTAGATTTAGTATAAGGGATAAAAATGCCAACTTCAATCCAAAATATTCTGGAAAAAATGGTCTTAAAAATCTATAAGACACACTAAATTAATAACTATAACCAATTTATTTGCATTATAGTGTAAAAGGAGATATAAGAGTTAAACTCTATCAAGAATATCTCCTAAAATAGAATTGGAATTTAGAAGTTGGGAATAATACTCAAGGGATGGTGACAATACTGATGATGGCAACAAACCTTTTTCATGCCTTCCTCCATAGAAACAGGTTCTTTTTCCTTATGACTAGTTGATGTAAGAGAAGTACTTCTTCTTACTACCCCTGCTACTGCATCAGTCATGGCAGACATTACTCCTGTATTCTTTCCATCGTGGCCCAACTTTGCATGCAAATCCTTTAACTGAGCTTCTAATTTTTGGTTAGCAGATATAAGAGAATGTCGCTCGAGTTCAAACTGTTGGGCAGTGGTGTCTCGTGCTTCCTTGACTGCTTCTGCATTGTCAGAAAAAAAGGTTAAGAAAGGTTACTAGATTTATGAAATGTGTTTTTGTCACTCGGTAAAGATTTATATGTTAAGTGTATGCTCGTGCTACATCGAGTGTATAAGCAGATTAAAAAATCTGCCTCAGTTGGGTTCTGGCGGGACTCGAACCACTCACCTCTCGTTTGCTAGACAAGATCTCAAGATTACTAGATTCTTTGTCAAAACGAAAGATTCCTCTGAACTGGTACTTTACTGCATATATATATAATAGCACTGTACTAAACTGTACTGTACTCTGAGCTTAACTGCACTTTACTTTACTCTACTTTACTCTACTGTGCTTAATTGTACTGTACTATTATAATATCTTAAACTTGCTAAAACTTGTTATCACTAATCACCACCACAAGTACAGCAGTGGTGCAGCTCAATGGGGTCTAACTGAAAGCATGTGAAGGCACTTCTGGAAGCTGCTATACAGACTATGTATAACCCTAGATTACAACTCTAACTACTGTACTATATTACTGAGCTGGCCATCTACTGAACTGACAGTATTGTGTGTACTGCTCTACTGTGCTATACTGCACTGTATTGTGATGTACTGTACTATAATGAGCTAAACTGTCATGCCATGCTGTACAAACCTCTCATGATATGCTGTAAAGATGCGATTTCTTCTTGATACTTAGAAGTGAGAGAGCTGATTTCCTCCGACTGTGCACTCTCCAGTACTGATGTAGCAGTGCGCAAAGTCTCACATTCGTTAACAACTTCATCAAATCTTTTTTGTAAGGCTTCCAGCTCCTCTGTTGGTAAAATATTATCAGTCACACCCATTTTAGTAGGAATTCTAGATATTATTCACTCATCATTTATTTATTCAAGGGGTGCCATAGGGCCCATGTTGCCATGACATCTTACCTCTAAATCTTGGGTTCAATCCCTAATTTTGGCAACAAATGTATGCACAGTTTGTTTGGACTCTCCCATAATTTGAGGTTTATTCCAGGGTTCTCTGGCTTTCCTAAGTCCCCCGGGGAGGGGGTACTCCCCTATATTTGCTATACAGGTGCATGCTGCCAAACAGGGTATGGTTTTCAACGATTCTGCTCTGGAACAGGGTATATGAAATCACACTCGCTCTGGAACAGGGTATTTGAAATCACGCTCTCTCCTCTCTGGAACAGGGTTTTCAGTGTCCTTGCTCTGGAACAGGGTATGAATTTCAGCGATTTTTACTCTGGAACAGGGTCAGGGTTTAGAGGGCTCAGCAGCACATCTCTACCCTAAACGGGCAAGAGTACCCCCCTCTCTGGTTTTCCTTGGTCTTAGCAATATGTACTGCTAGCTTACCAATCAACTGGAATTTAGCAAGCTGAGATTACAGAGTGACAAAAACTGGAGAATCTGGAGAAAATCCATCAATTAAAGGAAGAAACCCAATAAACTTTATCTAAATGTTATGCTGAGTTCAGGAATCCAACCAGAGACCCCAGAGGTGAGTACACTACCACTATTGCTGGGTTTCAATAATTGAAAAATCCTTGAATCTTATTATCTGCTCCAGATGGTGGTCAAATACTGACCACCATGTGTTGTCAACCAGAAAACTCGTGATTCAGTTAATGAACATTCCACATGAAACAGGAAATGGCGTAAAGTGAAACCAAGCAATTGCTGGTGTGCATTTATAGCTATTAATGCCATTTCAGTTGACTTTGACAAAAGACTTGGGTTTGATATCTTTCATCGTGTCAACCAACATGGTGGTCATGTCTTGCGCAACAACCAATGCCACCCTTGATTGAATTTAGGACTATCTAGGAACATTTCATCAAAACTCAAAGATTTGTATCCCAATGAAAGCACTTAATCTTCTATACCTAAACTTTAATACTATTAAAAAAGTATGAACCAGTTACTGGCCAATTAGATCAAGCTCAAATTGCATTATTGCATTCCAGTCTCTTCTGGATTTACGCAAGGTCTTATAATAAGTATTCTTAATTAAATACATTAATAAAATTAATATTGAAAGTTTGGAATAAATTGAGCTAAAATATACAAAGTCTGACTTAATTCGTATAAACTTGTATATAAAGCTTTGAAATAAATTGCTTAAAGCCATTTTGACAACAAAAATATTCTTCCTTGGCTGTAATTTGATGTATGAGGAAGTGATGGGGCAATGTCATGCTAGTTTGAAAGTTTTTGAGTTTATTTTATTAAATGTCGTGAATAAATATCGATATTTTAAATTTATAAGACCTAATTATCTAGGTTGAAGCAAAGAAAACGTTATGCAAGTCTAAAGTTTCCACGAATGAATCGACTTTAAATATCATACTATAGAGCACAAGGGGGAGTGTTACGCTTTCCCCTATAAATGGTTTCCAAAAAAACGTACCCTCTTTGGAGATAAATATGTCCTTGAGCATGGCTCTCTTCTTGCCAAAATCATTCTCGGCTTGTTGTTTTTCTTGTAAGAGTTGTTTTTCCTTCTTCCTTAATTCCAAGACGATGGCCTTCAGGTTATCCACGTCTGCAGATAAAAAACACAATTTCATTAAATTCCTACTCCCCAACCAAAGCCTAAAACGTGCTGAATTTTTCATATCAAATAGAAATAACCTTCGGGAAGAGGTGTCGAGGAAGATTCGAGGTCTTCGTCCATTTTAAAGCTTAGAATTGTGAGGTTTTTTCAAGGTAGATTGTCGATGTTATGTCGGCCATGTTTACCACAGCTAGCCTCGTTTTTGATGGGATTAGTGCTCAGGACCTCTCGTACACGATGACGCCTGGCGATTACTGTCATTTGGAAATTTTCAAAATTTATCCTTTCCATTTTCTTTCACTTTTCTCTTCATCTTTGTTAAAAATCTGTAGGAATTCCATTTGCTTTTAAGGGTTAAACCTTGTGATAACAGTAATATGTGATCGCATGCAAGGATAAGCAGGTTTTCAAGGTGGGTTTGACTGCTTATTTTTTTGTAATGCAGTCATCAGCTTCACAGTTGATTTTGATTGCGTTTGTAGGCGTTTTTTTGAAGCTTTGGTTTTTTAGTTTGCACATTTTTAAAAATCTTTCGTTAATTGCTTCCTCTGAAAGTTAAATATTACAAAGTAAAGTTGTGCTTTTGGAAATTAACTGAACCCCGCATCCAGATATGCGTGCAATATTTGCAGGCTTACATATGTAAAGCTTATGTGTCTTTAGACTTCCCAAAAAAATAACGATAAATTTTAAATGTACTGCATTATTTTAAAAGACAGGTTTATTGTTATTAAATTAGAGTGTCAAAACAGAATCAAATAAACGCTATTGACTGTTGACTTATAAAAAAAAGAGAATTCTTTCATGCATTGTTGGGATGCAAATTCCCTTGAGATATAAATAACAATGTAACAGCCGCCATGTTGGTTGATGTAACAAGAGAAGCTGATGAATGCTTTGTCATCAAACAACATGGCAACTATGACGTGACGTGCACCCGAAGAATTTGTAACTTGTACTTTGTCCTCTTCACTATAGGCATGTAATGTCTATAGTTAAAAAGGTTTTTTGTCATATATTATGAATTCTCTAAAAACAGAATATCTTGGTGTAAGTTAAGTACTTCCTTGCCATATTTTTTCCATTGATCATTTGTCATACTGGTAACCTCTCAGTTGAACTCAAGTCTTAATTGGATAAAAATCCTACTTTTTGTGATTTTGGTTGCTTTGACTGATCAATAACACATTTCCCCCTCAGTTTTTAGCAATAGATATCACCCCAGTCCAAGAAGTAAACATGTGTATTGTCTTCTTGAGTTATAATGACAATCCTGGCCCAGATGGCTACAAGTTGATCATTGCTTCAAATAGAGATGAGTATTATGAGAGACCAACTGAAGTAGCAAAGTTTTGGGAAAAGAATTCAAATGTCATTGCAGGTAAAATTATGTACCATGTACTTTACTTCATAAAGGTTGGGTATTAATGTATTAAATCCAGAGATAAGCACCTTCTTAGATGAGTCCTATCTGGCAACTCATTTAATGACTGGTGCATAACACTTACAAGTAAACTGCTATATCTTTTTTATAGGCATTGACTTGGTCCCCGGGAAAGAAGATGGCACGTGGCTTGGAATTACAAAATGTGGTAAATTTGGTGCCTTGACTAATTACAGGCAATCAGATGAGTTCATTTCACAAGACATGAAAGGGAGAGGGTTCCTGGTTACCGACTATTTGACTGGAGACCAGACATGTGAGGAGTATTTGACTGAATTGTCATCTAATGGACATCAATACAATGGCTTTAACTTGATTCTGGGCAAGCTGTCTCTTGAGAATGAGTCAAAATTTGGATATTACTGCAACACAGAAGGAAAAGTGATAAAACTCCTTACACCTGGCATTCATGTACTTTCCAATAGAACATTAAATTTTCCTTGGCCAAAAGTCGTTTATGGAAGAGAAAAATTTGAAGAAATAATATCAAAGAATTCAGCAAATAAAAGGGATTTGATTGATGGTTTAATGGGATTGTTGAATGAGAGAAGAAGGTTAGTTTGTAAGTCTTGAATATCAGGATCTTAAAATAACTGAGGAGAAGGTGTGGTTTGTAATAATATCTGCAAATGGTTAGACCTTCAAGTCTTCTCAGACAAGGACTTCAAACCGTAGGCCCTGTCTCCCAACCGTTCCTAACCTATAGTAAATGGGGGACATAAAAAAACCTGTTGAATTATTCATGTAAGTCTAGGGGATTGTCTCATGGTTCAACAGCCTATCCCTGTCTGGAGGCATAACACTAATGTACTAACAAATCACTCATGATTGTAAGCTGCACGGCTGCTAATTGCACCTTAATATGCAGCCCATAAAGTCCTCCACTGGTCATAAATGTTAAGCACATTGAGAGGTTGTATAAATGTGCTATATAAGAACCTCACATTATTATCTCCCATTATTATTATTAGTATTATTAATCTGAAGGTTATAAATGTGTTGTATTGGTACAGCTCATGGGGTCAAATTGTCATAGAGTGACAATTTTACCCCAATGAGCTGTACCAATAAGTTGTGATAACATTAGTGAGTAGCTAATCTAATTCCCCAAAGGAGAGGGCTAGGATGCTTATCACTCAACTTTATCCCACTGGGGTTTCATTATGCATCAGTAATCCATGACCTGTAAGCAATAAGAGTGAAAAGTTCCATAGCTGCTTGATCTACACAGTAAACTTGTTTAAAACGTTTACAATATTTTTTTTATTTCAAGGCATTTTCCCAATGAAGATGACAGCTGTTACACTGGCCCACAGGATGAGCTGCTCTCTGATGCCTACAAAGATGCCTGCAGGGCAATATTTGTTAAATTTGATGGACAAAGTTATGGAACAAGGTCAGTATTCAATATTAATGAACTATGAAGACTATTACCTAATTACCTATCTTAGTGGAGGTCTTGATCTCAGTGGGAAGAGAGATCAGGATGATAGACCAAAAGATAGGTTCCTTATCTTAAAATTGTGTCTTTTCTTTATTTTTTTTGGTTTTATATATTTCCATTAAATTATTGAACATTTCAGCTTGCTTGCATAGGTGTAATAGTTTCCTATTTTATACCACTTGTCGTTCCCATGAAAATAAGATTCTTTGTTTCAGTTGTATCCATATTTATATTCGTGTTTTTACAATTGTAAATTTTATTGCTTTCTGATTGGTCGAGAGCAATGGTATAAATAAGAGGACATATTACAAATCACTCTCGCTCAAAACCGTTTTTCTTTCAAAATTTGTGTGTGGTGTTTTTTTTGTACGTAAATAAAAGGACATTCCATGTTAAACCATCGAAATTTGTTAAATCTTTCCATATGCAACCACCAAACAAAGAAATATTACTCTAGAGAATGACATGTGGTCTGCAATGGGAAAACATTATTCCCAAACTGAAAATGGTTATTGAGAAAACAAAATATCAATGTAAAAATATAGTCATTATGTGGCTTGTGTATCTTGCATGACACAGGCTAGTAAAATTATTAACAATGTTTTTCAATCTAAGTCAATCAAAACTTAGATCCATTCCCCCCCCCCCCCCCCCCCCCCCACTCAAATGATTTTTATGATGACATAATGGATGATATATGATTGTACTGATTTGTAGAACAAACACAATAATCCTGATTGATGCTAAAGGTCATGTGACTTACACTGAAAGAACCTTGAGTAATGGTGCTACTGATCCTGATGATGATGCAGACTGGGTTGTCAACTGCCATGAGTTTGATATTATCGAACGCTAGATTTATACAATATTGCTAAAACTTTTGCTACACTCTTCAAAATATCCACAATGCTTTTTGCAAGGTACAGTCCATATAATACAGGATAATAGTTTACGTTAATCTAAAGTTGTTTCATAAAAGTCTACAGTCATTTGTTATTAAAAATATAGAGGATATTACATGGCGAGCGAAGATATGTATGTTATTTACCGGCCAGGAGGTACGGATAGGGAAAAACTGTGCCCGAGGTCTTGAATATACGGACGGACGCCAGGAGTGCCAGTCTGCTGTTGATTTTACCGATGATGTGACTGATGTGTACTTTCCAGGTTAGATTTAGTATAGCTTAGGACCTAGGATTAGAACACAACCACATCAGCTACGCTGTATATAACTTATCGTGTATAAATAAATATTATTATTATTATTATTATTATGTGTAGACCTAGTAGTTTATGGCATTCAGTTTGCTTGATTTGAGATGAGTCAATAAATAAGGGATATTTGTTTGCCGTCTTTTGTCTTTGGTCTGGTGCAGATAGGCATCATTTCAGTTTTATCCTTATTGATGATTAATTGGTTTTCTTCTATCCAGGTTTTTAGTGTCTTTAGGTCATTGTTCAGCTGTGTTTCAATTTCCTTTGTATTTTATGTGTAGCATATAAAGTAATATCATCCGCACACATGTCTATGTTACTGTTATGAATATAGAGTGTTAGGTCGTTCATGTAAATTGTGAACAGTAGTGGAGAGAGTATCGAGCCTTGTGGGATACCGATGGCCTGTTGCGTGCGTTCTTTTGAACGTTTTCCTTTGAAAATGACAGTCTGATGTCTTTTGTCGAGAAAGGAACGTAGTAGGTTCATGGAAGTATTTTCAATGTTGTAGCACTCCAATTTGTTCAGCAGAAGTTGGTGGTGTATCATGTCGAACGCCTTGCTGAGATCTATTATTGCTGCAGAGTTGATGCATCCCTTGTCCATGTTTACAAGAAAGGTATCTGTTAGTTTCACCAACAGAGTTTCACAGGAATGCTTGGATCTAAAACCAGATTGATTATCGCATAGTAGGTTATATTCGTTAAGGTACGATGTCAGTTCGTCATGGAGATGTCTTTCCATGATGTTGGATATTATTTGGTAGCACAGCTATAGGCCTGTAGTTGTTTCGGTCATTGATGTCTCCTTTCTTATAGATGGGGCATTCTTTAGCATGCTTGAATTGAGATGGAAATATTCCAGACCTTATAGAGGTGTTAATGACGCTGGTTAGTGGTTCTGCAATGATTGGAAGAGAAGCTTTAAGCAATTTAACACTTATTTCATCGAGTCCAGTTCCTTTCTTGTCAGGCATTTTCTTTACCTGCTTAGTGACAAAAGTGCTGTCGATTGTTGAAAAGCGAAGTGAAATATTTGCAGGCTTATTTTTGTTGATGAAGTCAACAATTTTGTTGTAATTGGGTTGACCTGATAGTGTTGATCTTTGATGTATAGAGACGTAAAGTGCAGGTTGAATTGGTCTGCTATTTCACTGTCTGATAATTTGCCTTGATTAGATGGTCCTATGTTAGATGATTTAGGATTATTCAGGCATTTTAGATGTTTCCAAAGTTCTTTTGTGTTCGTTTTATTGTTGTTTAAGGTGTCTTGGAAGTACGTTCTCTTAGCCTTGCGTGTTTCACTGCGAACTTTGTTTCAATGAATGCGGTATACTTCCCATTCATTGGAGTCTTTTGGGTGTCGTCGAGCCCCTGCAAGAAGGTTGTCCTTTAACTTTTTCAAGTTACTTAGTTCACTGCTGAACCATTTTGGTTGTTGATTAGTTTTAACTCAGTCGTAAAGGTTTTTGTAGGTTGGATTCATATTATGAAACTCAAATTGACTCATCAAGCTTTAAAAATAATTTTATATTTTCCTTAGCTTTCGACCGACACGGTCATCCTCAGAGGGTTTTGTTAATATTGTAACGTATTTTAGTTCTACGCGATCAAACGTTGTACATATGCGCGAGCAAAAGAATCGCGCGCACAAACCTGAAAGCACGAGCATTGAAAATCACAAAAGATTTATGTAATTTGCTGGCAGAATTCTGCCACGGTCTCTATTAAAAATAATGATCTTTTGCTTTGATATCTCACATGCTTCCAGCCACTTTCTTTGGTTCCATCTTTGTTCTTTTTTAACGAATGAAATGTTATCCCATTGGATTGAGTGCCCCGTTTCATGTGCATGCTGGGCTAAGACTGATCTTTCTGCCTTGTTCAGACGCACAGCCGCCTGATGTTCTTTGCACCTAGTTCCAAGAGCTCTGCTTGTTTCCCCGATGTACTTGATACTACATTCATCGCAAGGAATGGAATAAATTACTCCAACTTGCTTCTCCTGGGGGACCTGGTCTTTTG
Source organism: Actinia tenebrosa (assembly GCF_029948245.1). Taxonomy (NCBI): domain Eukaryota; kingdom Metazoa; phylum Cnidaria; class Anthozoa; order Actiniaria; family Actiniidae; genus Actinia; species Actinia tenebrosa. Next base: position 17,062,164 of record NW_028292578.1, read on the forward strand.
GTCTAGATATGACATATTATATTATTTTTAAAAGTTGATGAGTCAATTTGAGTTTCATAGTTTTAACTCTTTTTTTCCTTTGCTGGTACATGGTTGTTTACGATATCCATAAAAAGGCTATAAAATGCTCCCCATTTGTCATCCGGGTTGTCAAATAAATATATAGTGTTCCATCAAGAGAATATGAACTAAGAGAAGGAATCAGTGCCCTATCATGTGCACACTTTGATGCTATTTTTTAGAATCTATTCTAAAAATATCATCCAATGATATCAGTAGTATAGGGAATGGGGGTTCCAGCGCAATCTCAACACGGGCAAGACCCGCGTCAAAAATCCACCTACGGACAATCCCCACTCCAAGTGTGGTTGGGGGCAACAGCGCAAATATGTTAGTCTATATATGGAGTGCGAAGAATGTAAAGAGTTTGTTTATGATTTCTGTGTAAAGTGCTTGAAACCCAAGTTTGTACCTACTAAACCAAATAAGTATATTTGTTGTGACAAGAAAATGCAAATAGAAGACGACACGTCAGCACAGTGTTACGAGTGCGGTAAAAATATTCGTAATGCCGTACCAAATGCTACCAAAGAGCAGTATTACGCTAATGGAGGCCGTAAGAAGACCCCATACAAAAGAATAAAATACTTCAGAGACTGGATGAGTCACATTCAAGGTCATCGGCCGGTATATTTAGACGACGAAGTAATGGAAAGAATTATGAACCATTTAGAAGAGCCAACCCCGCAAAGTCTACGGAAAACGCTGAAAAAATTAAAACTAGGGAAATATTACAAAGCTATTCCCTATCTTTTGTCTGAAATTACCGGTAAGTCTATTCCCGAGGTTTCTGATATGACAAAAGCCGAGTGGATGTTTTGTCGGCTGAATAAGGATATTCCTTATTATCCTGACGTAATTTACGAAATATTTTACGAAATAGACCCCAACCACCCCCTGTTAGGATGGATTCCGAGGCGACAATAACATATTACGCGTAATTCGTACGATGAATTTATATTACGCGTAATAATTTGCCAAATAAAGTCATGCAAATAATTCATATTACGCATAATAATTCGCTAAATGATTCATATTACGCGTAATAATTCGCCAAATAATTCGTATTACGCGTAATAATTCGCCAAATAATTCATATTACGCGTAATAATTCACTGAATTTATATTACGCGTAATTTCTAGACTGACGTTCAATATGTAAATAGAATCCCGTCACGCTCTTTTCGAAGCAGATGTTTACTGAGCAAGCTTTCTTTGAAGCTCTTCTTTTGCCTCCTGGTAGATCTTTTTGCGAGATTCCTCGGAAAGATCTTTTACGACTGTTTTTTTATTCCTTATGTCCGACTTTAATTTCTCATACTTTTCCTCTTCGGCTAAGATAAGCGAGAATTCTACGTCGTCTATCTTTCTGTCACGCAAAGCCTTTGAGACAAGGTCGGTAATAGTATTTACTTTAGCCCTAGACAGAGCTATTGTCGTGTCATGCTTGGATATTTTCGTGGATAGCTTTTTCATAATACCCGTAGCAACAGCCGAAATGATACCACAAGCTGCCCCAACGCCGGCCAAAGGAACTCCAACGATTATTCCCGGCCCAGTAAGCGAAGTAGCAACGCCAGAGCCTGTTAACGCCACGGACATGGAGCCGGAAGTTATCGCGATTTTATGTAATATGCTTCGGGCTCTAGCATACTTTTTCCTGACCTCCTCATAGTGCTTCGTTTGACCCTCTAAGTAAGCGAGGATTAGATTTGCCTTATTCAAGCGGAAGTTCTCGGCATTCAATTCATTGGGTTTTGTAGGTAAATCAGGATAGAGTGGAGGTGCCGATGGTATAACATCCATTATATATACTAATGTACGACGCTTTTGGAAATAACGTAGAGGAGCAGCCACATCACGATAATCGAGATTACTGGAATTGGAGAGCATTTAGGAAGATGTTTCCGCACGCGGATGCTAGTAAGTTCGAAAGAAGGCCCGATGGTATTTACTATAACGGCTCCAGAATGTACAGTAATGAGGATTTGAAACCTACGCTGGTTAATCAGATAGACGATCAACTGAAGAATTCTGGTTATGTTGAACATAAGCCTAAGCCAACATATGTTGAACATAAGCCCGTGCAAGGTTGGTCAAAGGAATTATTGCTTGGTACCAGTACTTATCCGATACCCGCAGTTTCATTTGATAAACACCCAAGCTTGGACCTAACGCTGAACATGCGGATTTCTAACAAGCATTCCTTTCCGTTAAAGGTGCGGGATATCTTCAAAGACGTACCCATTAATCATACCACCGCTAAGGAATCTCATGAATGGTTAAGTGGTCCTAACATGCGTTATTGGCCGCAGCAACTAAACTTTGCAGTTTGGTGTGCCACTAGCGGCTGTGGTGTAAGCGCAAGCTTGATGAAGAATTCAATATTCATGTTTCATTTTCACTTCACGGTTAGAAGAATACTGCATGAAATGGGTGTTATTGCGCTGCCGGGAGATGCCACGTTTTATCCAAGAGATAATAAATACAGCGTGCCGGCTTATGACAGACTTTGTAAGGAGTTTGACGTTGTAGGGAAGGATTTCCGATGCACTGCCGGCGCTAACAATGGTTTGGGACATATTTGGGCTTATTGGGGGATTGGTGGACACGAGCTAAGTGATAAGGAAGTTCATGCGTTGAATCTACGATGGAACACTGGGTATCACAAAGAAACTCACGACAGTAGCACCTTCTTTGAACCAAACGCTAAGACCACTAAGGAAGTCAGAGACGGACCTCTGTTCAAAGACGAGGGCGGTAAGTATGCAGGGGCTAATCCACTGATTATCAAAATTACCAACGACGAGCAAACGAAGCAATATCTTAACTTTATACCCCCAGAAGGTAAAGGACTAACCAAAGCCGGCCTTGCCCGTTTAAACCGCAGCATAGAAGCTTACGTGTATTCTATCCTTGGAGCTCAGGTAAACACCCGATCCAGCATAATCGGAAATACTGGCGCCGCAGAAGAAACGCGAGCCGAAGCTTTGATTCTATTCGAAAGTTCAATCCTGGAGGGCGACATTAGCAAGGGCGTACAGCGTTACCAACTAGCCATACAAAATTCTAAGGCCCGACTGGACTATGCAGTAGCCCCGGGTTGTTGGTTAATACCTAGTAATTTATCTATAAATACTGGTTCTGTAGTAGGATACAACAACAAACTGCAGCGAGCTACTAAGGATATGAAGTTTGGGGCGAATGACGTGAACTCTGACACTCTTAGGAACATTCCTCACTTCGTGGAGAAGCCAAAAAAGGAACACGCAGAAAAACCCGAACCAAAGAAGAAGCCCCAAAAGAAGGTCCTGCCTGCGATACCCGAGGAATATGACCATAACTTACTAAAGGCCGGCGTAGCAGCTGCAAGCGTTGGTCTAAGCTATTATATATGGCGATGAACAACCCCTACGTAACTGGAGTAGATTGTGTTTATACGACTTACACAGGCGAGAAAAAATACACCCAGGCATCTTGGGTTGATGTCACGGGCATGTCCGTGAATTTGAACTACTCCGGAAAGAAATTGATATTATGCAGCATTTCTTTGGGGGCCGTTAGCAGTGCGAATGTAGGATTTCGTTTCTGTGACGACAATGGAGTATTGCAACCCATGCGCGCGAAGACGAACAACAGAGAGCCCACGCATTTCTCAGTAGAGCCGCCAACGAATAGCGCCGAGAATCTTTCCGTTTGGACTTTCCACGTGGTTGCTGATTGCCGCGGAAAGGTAAAGCTGCAGATAAGAGTAGATGACACCGGGAGTGTTTGCATAAATAGCATAGAAAATCAAAGGAATACTGTCTATAACCACATGACCATCAGCACTTTGACGGTAATGAGCCTCTAGAAGGGAACTTGTTCCCTGTAATATATGAATCCATACGTGAGGGAAACGCGTTATACCCACCGCTTAGATGAAGAGGGATATGACAACGGCGCTTGGCATGACGTTGGACTGTGGGTTGAAGTTGGGGGCACTGCATTGGTCATTTGTACTATTAGCATTAATGCAAATACGCATGCGAATGTGGGGTTTAGGCTTATCGATGAGAATAATAAGCCCCTGCTTCCTTATCGAACTTCAACGAACACCAGGAAAGTTACCCATTTTTCGATGGAGCCCTACACTAGGTCCACTGAAGACCTAACGCCAGTGACTTTTCATATGCTAGCCAATTGTAAATATGCTAAGTTGCAAGTCACTTCTGATGACGGCAAGTTTGGGATAAATCGCATAGGTCGCAGGCCCGCTAATGCAGCCTGGAGTCATAAGCCCATTTCTACCATGAGTGTGTTGCCGTTGGTTCCAAATTACCAGGGCGGTGCTAATACTGTCTTTCATTATCCTCAAAGCAGGACACCGTCCGATGAGAAGATCAAGCCTTCATCTTCTTCAGGAGGACCACCCCAATAGCTACGACTAATATCCAGATGTTATTCCCTACAAACTTCAACAGTTCGCCGCCGGCCCTAAGTGCCAAGGAAACAACTGAACCCAGCAGCCCAGGAAGACCGGCTGCCATCTTTTTCCCCAAGTCCGTTAGTCCCTTACCTAACTTGCTTACGCCTGCGCCTGTAGCCTTAAGAGCGGATAGGATAACTCCTACTACGCTTGAAATAGCGACCGCGAATGCCAGCGGAAGACCATACTTCACCAGAGCTCTTTTTATTTTTTCCTTGGTGGTAAGGCCCAACTCCCTTTCCAGGTTGTCCTTTTGCGCCTGTAATTCCGCAACTCTTTCCTGAAGGGTTTCTACTTCCCTTTGGGCTGCCTCCCTTTCCTCTTCGGGACGGGTTTGGTCATTAATTATTTCTTGTTGCCGCTCTATTTGCCCCTCCAGGTCTTCGATGGCCTGATCTCTTTGCCGGATTTGCTCCTCTTTAGTGTTGATTTCGGCAACCAACTGCCGCCGTTCCTCCAAAGAACCAGCTATGGTGGTTCGTAAGTTCTTAGCTTCCTCATTACTAGTATCCAGGTCTTGCAGGGTAAGTTCGAGGGCGTGTTGGGCTTGGTTCCTATCGCGCCGGGCTTTGTCTGTTTGTTCTCTAAGTTCTAATATGCGTTGATTTTTGTCGTCAAGTTCTCTCTTTTGAGTATCAAGGAGTAGTCGGTTTTGCCGCATGTAATATGCTTCCCTTTCCTCCATCGCTTGCTTTAGCTCTTCTACTTCCCTTATCGCCCCAAGACCTTTTTGTTGCCGCTGCATTAGGGTCTTAACTCTTTCGACGGCTTCGTCAATATTCTCACTATTTTCTCTCATTCTTTCGGGTAAGTTGGGCTCTCCTAATGCCTTTCTAAGGGTTGGAGGAATATTTTTATCTGCGTAGTATTTACCATTTATGTCCCTGATGACATATGGATGAGCATTAGACCTATTTAACCTTGCTACTACGACTTCCCTGCCCCATTCGTTATCCGCGTCAAACATTACTTGGACTTTGTTTGGATCCCAGTTTGGGAATTCTTCCTTGATCCTATCAAAATCGTCTGGGGTTTCTTCCATGGATTCGTCCATTTGTTCCTGAACCCTACTAAGCCATGCAGCGCTGGGGGCTTCAGGAATGTCGCCGCCTGGACCTACTACGTAATCCATTTGCAAAAATTCTGGAACGGTTTTGTATGGATTTTTTCGTGTGAACATACGATTTAATGTGGCCTTGACCCTCCTCCATCTACTACCAAACGTGTCTCTTAAGGCTGCGTCGTATATCAGGGGGTCGGTTTCCGCGCCTTTAGTCCATGCGTCGTATTCGTCGTCGTTAATATCTACTTGACCTTCTTCAGTGGTGGGGTCGAAGTCTGTTCCTTCTACTTCCATTATATATGATAAGCTCAAAGTTAAACCCCAACGTATTACCTAAGCAGGTTGGCGGACTGAAAGCAGAACGCACCTTTCACCGGGTCACCTTTACCCCCAGCAGCGCTAAGCCAGGGGAAACCCTGTACGTAGGCGTGCCCCGCCTAACGGATAACCTAGTGTTGGTTCCTGGCACCCTGGCGCTAAGGTTTGACCTAGCAATACAACCAAACACTGCGGACGTGCGTTACGTCGTCAATAACGTGGGTAGAAACCTCGTTTCCAAAATACGCGTAAAGTTCGCCGGGGAATCCTTGCTGGACTTAAACAGGTATGATTTGTATACCACGTACAAAGACTTATGGTTGACTGCATTTGACCGCGCGCAAAGGATAGAGCAGGGAATCGCCAGTGATGCCATACGCAAGGTAAGAAGCGCAACCTCTGGCGCCTCAGGAGAAGACGAAATAAAGACGGCTTATGGTACTAAGCATGTAGTTCCATTAGATTTCGAAGTTATCACGAACCACGGTGCATACTACCCAAGGCAGCTAAGCGAGCTGCAGTTCGAAGTAACCCTAGCAGACACTACGAACATCCTACAGGGAAAGGACGTAAGTTCCTCAGCCGTCCACCCATACTCCGTTACTAACTTAGAGCTGCAGTACGAAACGGTATACAGCGAAGACTTAGCACGTAGCGCCGGTATGGAATACAGCTCCGGGAAGGCTTTCCTTTACGATCACGTCGTGATGTACAAGACGTTCAGCTTTACAAATAACGTCGAAGAGGTCATCAACCAAAGCATTAACCTTCCCAGGCGCAGCCTTACAGGGATAATGTTGCTGTTCGCAAAGACATACACGGCAGGATTGCGTGACTCTGAGGCGTTCTTTAATCCTAACATCACTAACGTAGGCGTTAGCATTAACGGAGTGCCTAATAAGGTTTACTCACAAGGGATAAAGCCCGAGGACATGTACCGGGAAGTCGCGCGTAAGTTTGGCGACCAAATTGGCCCAAAGGAATTCTTTAAGGATAAGTATGCGCTGTGGATCGACATGCGCACGACGAACGACGAAGACCTACATGGTCAGGGATTGCGGCTGGTAAATACCCAGGACGGCATTACGTTGGAGATCAAGCGCACCAAAGACGCCAGCGACGCTACTAAGATCAACGCATATATCTTCGTAGTCTCAGACGCGCAACTGAGTGTAGAAATGAATCAGCTAAAAAGCGTTGCCTACTAGACTCGAGTTCCTTGAGTCAAGCGAAAGGATAAAGAATATTCATTACATATATAATGCTTCGCGTATTTGAAAACGACGACACCAAACTGCAATGCCTAGTGCAAGGCGACCAATTGTATTTCAAAGCAAAGGAGGTGGCTGCGGCGTTAGATTACGAGAACACCAAGAAGGCCATCAGGGATCATGTCTCCGAAAAATACCAGAAAAGATGGGTTGACATGCAAGGGGTCCCAAACCGTTCCCCTTCTACTATCCACCCACAATCCGTGTTCATTTCGGAACCTGGGTTGTATGAGTTGATATTTAGCTCCAAGCTACCTAAAGCAGTGGAGCTGCGTAGCTGGGTCTTCGAGGAAGTCCTACCTGCGCTTAGAAAGAATGGTAACTACGAGCTGGAGAAGCGCTTCAATAGCCCAAATAAGATGAAGTTTAAAATAGAGACCGAGTCTGACCTACATAATCGGGTCGTATACAACGTTCGCAGGTTCTACCCATATGCAATCATAGTCCCTGGCTTAGGAGAACTGCAAGACACCTCAAATAAGCGCATTAAATGCTGGCAGAAGGGCTACCAGGCAGGGCAACCCGACCTGTTGATTCTCAACAGTCATAAAAAATATAATGGGCTGTGCATCGAACTGAAAACACCTAAAGGCAACGGAGTCCTGTCCGACAAACAAAAGGTGATGTTAGAAAGATTCGAAGAGAATGGTTACCTGACCATCGTAAGCAATGATTACGATATGCTGACCAGGGAAATAGCCGAGTACATGGCCGACGTACGTACCCCTTGTCCTTGGTGCGTAAAGGCCTTCAAAGGCCCCAACACCTTAAGCACGCACCTTAAGATATTCCATAGGTATAATGATTCTTAAACAAACATACTGGCGAGATCTGCTGCAAGGCGTTTCATACCGAATAAAAAATTACGTCGCATTCGAAGACATCGACCGTTTGAGGTTGGTCTTAGAACGCGACGGTCAGGAATACAGCCTTTGGGCGCCTGACTGCGTGAGATACATACTGCAGGGTGAAGAATATACACACCTACGCAGTCATGGTAAGGTAAACGGCCGATGGAAGTTTGACATCGAACGTCGAGCGGAGGATAATCCGTTGTGCGACTAATCCTCTTCATGGGCGGATAAGTAGTCATCTGCTGTGTCTGCCCTCATTTTTTCCGCCATTTCATACGCTGATAAGGTAATAGTCACACCTCCTAGGAACGCTGCGATGTAAGGTAACATTATACCTTAAGTAGATTCCACTCTTTTCTTACCAACAGATAATGATCTAAGGGCTTAGGGCCATCGTAAAGGCAGCACCAAATATGTTGGCCGCTACGTATACAGCCACATCGGTCGCAGATGCCATCCCAATGTTCTCGGTTCTCCCATTTTACTCCTTCGTAGTCGTCAAAGCATACGAAATCTTGGTCTATTTCCTTCTTACGTCGCGTGAGCACCCGGCTGGTTTCAAGGGGGCAACATCGCTCTGCTAAATCGCCGTGGGTCTCGCAGACCACATCTGTGAGGTCATAGCGACGGCAGCGGTACTTATGCCAGTTTTCTTCGAAGGGGGGTTCATCGCATCGGCGGCAATGGCCTTTAAGGCAGACTCTATGCTCGCGGTGATATCGTAGGGCCTGTACTGTGGACAGTTCCTTACCGCAGTCACCGCAAACAGTGCTGATGGTCTTTTGACAGACTTTCTTGGAAAGATGGTATTGTAATCGTTGCTTGGAGCTGAAAGTTCTATCACATTGCAGGCACTTCATTATATAGATCTTATTTTTTATTGTTAAATTGTTAAGATACGGTAAGAGACAATTACATAGATCTTATTCTTTATTGTTATTTTGTTAAGATACGTAGGTTTTATTAGTATGATGAAAGACATAAACCATTCCTTGACGCCATTTAACAAAATAACAATAATTATCAAGACCTACCTTTAGAGTATCCTGCAGCCGCCTTAACAAAATAACAATAAAAAATAGATCCCTACTCGAGACCTCTTTGCGGCGCTTAACAAAATAACAATAAGAAATAAGGTCTATGCTAATTCCTTTGGCGGAAATCAGTAAGACCTTCCGACCTTTTCATTGAGCATCTTCTAAAGTCCTTTGTGCTTTAGTATCCGCCAAGCACCAATGCCCAACGAAATCTCCTTCGACGAATACCTTGTTACAATGACGACAGGTGTATTCTTTACGTGGTGTAGCGACTATGCCGGATGGTTCAGTAGGCTCCTTAGGAGGGAAAATGCAGTCGGTAGGTATTTCGCACGTAATGCAGTCCATATATTGAAGGTCTTACAGCCAATCTAAGTGATGGTTTAACTCACTTTGGGTTTCGAATGCTTGTCCACACTCCATGCAAATGTAATCCATATATCTATGGGGGATATCGAATGAAGTCCTTAATGGACTCCTTAGCCCAGCCCGCCATTGTCAAAAGCGCGCCAAACCGTTCTGCACGCTTCAGACCACACATTTCATCGTACAATTCCTGTACGCGCTCTTTTAACCGGTCTATCTCTTCCCTTTGCATTTCTATGGTGTCTCTTTTATCCTTTGCGTCGGCGATGATCTTTTGCACTGCTTCCACTGGCTCCATCGTATATATAATGGATCCGAACCATATTCCTTGTAACGCTCTGATAGTAGGACCCACCGGCTGCGGAAAGACCCAGTTCGTCGTGGAGCAGCTATTAGGATCCTTTAGATACCGATTCGACTACATAGTGCTGCTTTGCCCCACCTACGTGAATAACCGCACCTGGACGGGCATAGGAGTGAAAGACGACGACTTCTTTGTAGATATCTTAGATCCTAACGAGTTATCCAGCCATTTGAAGTTCTGGCACAAGCAATTCCCTAAAGGTACACAGACTTTGCTCATACTGGATGACATCGCCTGCGGGGACGACGTAAAAAAGCGCACCTCCGAATTAGTGAAGCTCGCTTTCAGCGGTAGACACGACAATATCAGCGTTTGGTTGCTTTCCCAGCAGCTTACCAGCGTCTCTAAGCCTTTTAGGGAAAACATAGGTTCACTTGTCGTATTTTATACTCCGAGCCGGAGTGACCTGGAAACCATCTTAAGCGACTACGGAGGCGAGATATCCAAGGAACAGTTGCATGAATACATGCGGCATTTAAAGACGCACCAACATTCCAAAATGATTTTCTCTTTGAGGTTTCCTTATGACGTTAATGTATATGGAGATTGAGCAGCTCTTAGATGAAGTCCCCACACAGTTAGATGAAAGTAACCTCAAGGAACAACTTAACATCCTTGTGTCTTCGGGGAAGTGTAAAGAAATGATAGGCAAGGAACTTACCCATGAGCAGGTTAATAAGTTGTCAGAAGAGGAAGTCAAGAAGTTCCATAAGAGGTACGAGGCTGCCCTTGCAAGTAAGACCACGGACGCCGTAGCATACTCAGCCATTAAGTTCGCGACTAAATTACTTGGACTTGCGCTGCCCATAGACGACGTGGAGCAACTGCGGAAGGACATAAGCGAGGACTATGTCATCGCCCAAGAACTTAAGATAACCTGCGGCTGGTTGTCCTTGAAGTGCGGTAAGTTAATGGCAGTCGCCTCTGCGGCTTTGCACGTAGCTCAGCACGTCGACTTGAAGGAGGTACTGGTGTCTTGGAAGGACTTTAAGAAGGACAGGGACATTGAAAAGGTCTTCCAGGCGGCACTTGCTGAGGTACCTGATCAAGTCGCCTCAAGTACCTAGTCAAGTACTTAGTCAAGTCGTTGTCAAGTACTTAGTCAAGTCGTTGTCAAGTCACCTCAAGTACTTAGTCAAGTCGTTGTCAAGTCACCTCAAGTACTTAGTCAAGTCGTCCTTAAGTCATTCTCAAGTACTTAGTCAAGTCGTTGTCAAGTCATTGCCAAGTCATTGTCAAGTCGTCATCAAGTTACTTGTCAAGTCCTTCAAGTCCCTTAATATAAGATGAGTGACACCGAAGAACAACCACCCGTAGAAGATACCAAGATTACCAAGGCTAAATCTCCGGGCAGAGTCGCTGCCGGAAAGAAGCTCGCGGAGATGAATAAAAAGAACAAAGCTAAAAAAGAAGAAAAGGTGGAGGAAGAGGAATCCTTTATCAATCCTGGGTACGTCATTGGCGCGTTAGGAGTCGCTATAGCAGCAGGCAGCCTTTACTTACAATGGCGGAATATGAAGCCAAAAGTAAAGTGGGAGGCCGCAACATATCACGCACCTGTAGAGACGAAAAAGAGTAAGGTCCCTGAAATGGAATAACCTTCTCGCTTTGTAATATAATGTCGACCGCGTTGTTGAAAACTGTTGAAGAAGCAGCTATCATTACTTCTATTGTTGCGGGTATTGGTTGGGTAGGTAAGAAAGTGCTCAAAGAAGACTTTACTGAAGACCCAAGCAAGAGCTTCGCTAACTTTGCTAAGATGACCGCTGCCGTTGGCGGGGCTATCATGGTAAAGGATTACCTACGGAAGGAAAAGTACCTGCCTAACATATAATGGTTAGCTTAGTCGCAGGTGGAGTTATTGCAGCTTTAGCATTTACAGGAGCTAATTATGGCGGTAGATATCTGGATAAATTAGTTAGCGGTGATAAAAACGCAGAATCTAACGCCGAAAGAAAAAGGCACGACTTAGCGCTGGAGAAATATCAAAGGGACGTTGCGGCTTGGAATGAAAAAAGACAAGCTTACAGGGATTGGTTGGATAAGAATTACCAAGACAAAATGCAGGCGGATAAGAACTTCGAAAACACAGACTACGCCTTTAAACTTTATGCGCAAGCGCATCCCACAGTGGCGTTAAAAAAGCCTCAGTTCAAGAATTACTACCAGCCTTCTAAGAAACAAAAAGATAGTGAGCTGGTCTTCGTAGGAGTCGCAGGGCTGGCCGGAGGCGTGGCTTTGGCGTATCTAATATAATGATCGTCTTTTTGGAAAGCGACAAGAATGACTTTACCACTTATCTGAATCCTCCCATCCGCGCGGAAAGGGTTCGGTTGGTTAGTTGCTCTTTGTACAATTCTTGGTATAATTTAATTGATGGCTTTGTCGTTGACAATGCCGCCAAACTAAAAATACCAGATTCCCAATACACACCTATAACACTGGCTAAGGAGCTAGCAAAGCATGGATATACTCTTACCACAGGATTGCCCCATGAAATGACATTTAAGAAAAATAATGGAAGCGCTAATTTGAAGGACAGTTCATTGGTAGAACTCCTGGGCCTTACTAGTACCACGATAAATAGCGGCAGTACATATGATGTAAAATGGAAAGTCGCATCCTCTTATGAAGTCTATTGCGACTTGGTTCATAGTTACAACAATGGAGAAAAGTCTTCTCTTATGTCCAAGTTTCTGCCCAAAGGTAATCCATTTGACCCAGTAGAATACACTCCCATTTCTTTGAGCTATGACTTGTCTAATTTGGTAGAAAGCATAAACATCACCATTAAGGTGGACGGAAAGACGGTGGATTTCAACGGACGCAAGATCAATCTCGTTTTGGAATTCATATAATGGGCCGCGTAGAGGACAAACTTAAAAGGATTTACTATGGGCCTGAGGGCTATTGGAGAGGAGCGTCAGCTATCAAGAAACTCGCGACCGCGGCCAGGGTATCAGACGAAACGGCTAAGAACTGGTTGAAAAAACAAACCCTCTGGCAGGTTTATCTTCCCGTGCCTAAGTACATTCCCAGGCCCAGCTTTACCGTAAATGTCCCCAACGAGGTTCATCAGGCGGATTTGCTTTTCTTGCCGCACGACAAGGTGAGAAAGAAGACCTATAGATACGCTTTGACCGTAGTCGATATCGCAAGCAGATACAAGGACGCCGAACCTATAACCAGCAAGGATTCTGGGGAAGTCGCAGAAGCCCTAGGTAGGATTTATAAGCGCGTCTTGAAATGGCCTAAGCTGCTGCAAGTGGATGCGGGGACGGAGTTTATGGGCGTGGTTACCAAGACCCTGAAAGACCACGACACTAAGATTAGAAGAGCCGAAGCTGAGTACCACAGGGGTCAGAGCATCGTCGAAAGATTCAATAAGACCCTGGCAGAGCGTCTCTTTGGATACCAGTATTGGAAAGAGCTGGAAGATCCCTCCAAACGCAACAGGGAATGGACTCAGAGGCTCCCCCAGGTCGTCGCGGCTTTGAACAACGAGGCGGCCAGGGCTACGGGAATGAAACCCAAGGATGCCATAAAAAAGAAACACGTGGAACACAAGTCCTTCGTCAGAAGTTCGAGGGCGGTCTTCCCCCAGGAAAAGAGATTAGGTGATGTCACGGTTCGATATCTCTATGAGCCGGGTGAATTAGAAGGAGGATCCAAAAGAGCTACGGATCCTAATTGGTCTTTGGAAACTTACCAGATCCGAAGTGCGATAGCTAAGAAGGGTCAGCCCATCTTGTATTATCTTCATGATGGTCCCACTCGTGGGTTCGTCAAAGAAGAACTGCTTATCGTGTGATGTCCGAATGCTATCGTATGCACTCCGTCATCACACATCCATCGCTTACCGTCAAATGCAGACAGCGACACCTTCTCCTGCGTGACGTTATGTATCTGATGACCATAGCTGCGCAGGCTGTTCATCTTATGCCGCTGTTCCTTGCGTGTTCGTAATACGTTGAGGTAGGACTCGTGCGTAATGTCCTTCTTAACCACGTATTTTTTTACGCCTTTAGCTTTCTTTTCTACGCCGTCTAACTTTAGCACGCTGTACATCTTTGGTTTCAGACCCACGTATTCCACGATGGGTTTTCCTAACATTTCGTCTTTCATCTTCCCAATTACCTTCTTATTCTTCGCAGAGTAAAGGAAGTGCTCCTTCGGGTAACCGCTGGTGTCGTACTCGTCTATGTCGGGGAGGCAGTCTTTGTAAACGTCTTCCGTTTGCACTTCTAGAATTAGGGAGTCGGTGTCTGTGTACAGGAGGCGACAGCGGTCTCCGTACTTTGGCTTAAGCTTATCGTAGTAGAACTCGTACATAAGCAGCTTCGATAGATCCAGCACCGTAAAGCCTGTGTAAACGGGCTTGTTTAGTAAGAGGTTTGCCCTTTTCATGTGAATCACGTAGAAGTTCAGCATTTCTACGTATCTAACGAAGCCTGGCTGTGACACGTATGCTTCTGCTTCCTCTTTGGTGCTGACTATTTTTACGCTTACGCGCTTGCGGATGTTCTCCATTGTCTTTCCGAACACGCTGTTGTTCATCAGTTTGAAGAGATTTTTCTCGAAGTCATTTTTCGCTGCGGTACGCTTTTGCGTGTTAAAGTCAATGTAGGGGCGCATCCAGGGTTCCTGCGTGAATTTTAGGACTCTGTGGATCTTCTCTACGCGCATTCCGTGTCGCACGTAGAACTGCAGGTTGCGGTAATGTACCACATACTTCTTCTTATCCATCAGGTTCATAGTTAGTTTCCTGTACGGTTTGTAACCAGGGCACATTTGCTTTTGCAGCGGACTTAGCTGCTTAAATGGTATCTCTATCGCTTCTGGTGCTAAGGGGAACTCATTGTGTTCGTCGTGCAGGCGCTCTGGGTACTCCAGATCCACTTCTAAGACGTAACCCTTGTCTTCCTCCTTTCCTACCTGCATGTAGAAGTCTATCGGCTTCACTGGATCCCATTCGAAGTCTCTCACAGGTAGGTACTGTGACATTGCCCAACCATAAAGGTTATTCGCATCCAGGTAGTAAATGTATGTGGTTGGTTTCTCTGGGTCGTGCTCTACTAAGGGGTTGTTTGCGCGGGCGTAACGTCGGCTGGGTCCGCATACGCCGCCACGAATACCGTCTTCCATAAACCGATACATGTCGTACTCCGTTAGGAGATCCAACTGCGCATTTGTCTTCTTTAACAAAGCACTCCAGCTGAGCCCAGGAGCCGTGTAGAAATTAGCGGGATCCAATCCGTAATATTCCATAGCCATCTTTCTGAAGCTTTGGAAAACATCTGCGAGCAGCACTACGTCAGACCTTAGGTAGATGTCGTGGTAGTCACCCATGTTCTCACAGGAGTACTTTTCCCACACGTCTAACGCATGCTGGTACTCCTCATCCTTTATACCAGACTCGTTTAGGGTGCTGTAGAAGCGATCTTTGGGTGGTAGGGGTTCTTTGAATCGATCCCAGGAGTCCATGTATTCGTATGGGTAGACTCCTTTCCTTTCCGCGCCGTATTGACTGGAAATGGGAAAGTTGGTGTTATACTTTACGAGGTTTGCTAAGGAGTCCGCCATAAACTGCTGCGAGTCTAAGAACTTTAGCTTACCCACAGTTACGGACATGTAGCGCTCTTTGTTGTTGGGTATGCATTTGACGTCGGAGCCGTCTGTTCCTTGTAGTAGCAAATGGGAGTCGTAACCGCGGAGGTTGTGAAAGAACACCGGAATCTCCATGTCTGGATTTACTTCGAAGTTTATATTGCATTTCCAATGAGCCGCTCCTCTGTATTTACCCGTGATGTGGCAGTGATCCCTAACCTTATCCACATAGAAATCCTCAACAAATGCTTTGTGGCAGTGAATGCAGTGCGTGGAGGGCTTTCCCGGCTTCTCACCTTTCTTAGCATACTTCCCGCATTTAAAATGAGCTTCTCCTAGATACTTTCCATCTTCATCCCACGCTTTCTTGGCTCGTCTTCCAAACTGAAGAAGCGTATGTTGGCAAATGTAGCATTTTTTTGCCTTGTTAAAAGCCTCCTGGTTCTCTTTGGTAAATTCCATCTTCTTTGGACATCTTAATTGTTCTCTAATCTCTCCCTCCTCTTCTCGCAATGCTTCTAGAAACTCATTAGCTGCGTTCTTACCTCGGTAAATCACAGGAGGGTTTGCTTTACCGTCTGATCTGACTACTATGTAACCAAAGGAGCAGATCTCGTGTAATCCTACCTTATTCGTGGCGCCACGTTTCTGCTCTTCCTTAGTTATCAACGCTTCGAAGTCTGCATATATCACGTAAGGCACTTGCATCTGCTTTTGATGGTCTGCGTATGAAAGCTCTTTGTTGGTGGGCATCTGGATCCGTTGCGCCACTTCTTCGACTCCGCGGCAGATCTCATCGTGTTTCTTTAGGGTATTTAAGGATGTAAATGGCAGCAAGCAGCAGTCACAGAAGTACTTTTTACCTTTGTGCTTAGTATGTCTGTAGAATAGTCTGCTAATGTGTTTAACCCATGAGTAGTGTCCGCCGTGGTAGAATAAATGTACGCGCTCTCCTTTACTTTTTGACAGAACTAACGGTACTATCGTCTGCTCTCTGACTCCGTAAACGTTAATTGCTAAATCGTTTATTTCCTCAAATATGGGGATGTCTATCAACTGCATGGGAAATTCCACGCCGTCCCACTCTAAATCATCTGTGGGATACTTACTTGTCCTACAGGGATCCTTCTCTGCTGGATACAGTGCAGACCTGATTGCCCACATAAAGCATCGATTGTCTTCATTCTTCACGTTTACAATAGCCTTCTTCCTTTCTACCCACGTTGGTAGCGGTACGTAACTCCCCCCTCGTATGGGTACGTACCTGGCTATACTTATCTCTATTCCTTCAACCTCCTCTACTGTCCAACCCGATCCTTCTTTCGTGTAGTTAGACAGCGACTCCATTATTGCTTCTAAGGCTTCACTGAGTGACCTATCCAGATTCGTGGATTCTAATATCACTAACGACTTTGATCGCAACATTGCTGTCGTCATTACCTCGTCTTTTGACAAACTTACTTCTACCATTATGCTCGCTTTCAGGGCTCCTAATTCTTCTATACCTTTTCGGAGAGTCCTTTTAACCTTCCTTTCTGACTGACGCCAAAACTGTCTAACGTCAATCTCACCGTTACCGGGTATTGACACCGTGCTGAAGTTGCTTTGGGATTCCATCTATATAATAGGAAATATTTTATACCTAATACCAAGCACTTTTTAGGTCGTCGTAGTCGTACTCACAGTCCTGACAATGCCAAAACAATTTAACCTTAGTCTCAAACTTCTTACCACATCCACAATCATAACTGCTCATACACTTCGTCTTCATTTTCAAATGCTTTTTCAAATCCGCTTCTTTCTTAAAAGTTCTCTTACATTCTTCGCACTCCATATATAGACTAACATATTTGCGCTGTTGCCCCCAACCACACTTGGAGTGGGGATTGTCCGTAGGTGGATTTTTGACACGGGTCTTGCCCGTGTTGAGATTGCGCTGGAACCCCCATTCCCTATACTACTGATATCATTTATTTGATCGTTTGACTTTCTGCTTGCGCATAGTACGCGCGCGCTCTACGCTGTTTGCTAACGTTTTCTTTGTGCTTTTCTTATGTTCAAATGTTCAAATCTGCCCCAAGATGACGATGTAGGTCGAAAGCTTTGGAAAATAAATTTAAAAATACTCCAGAAAGTTGAACAAATTACTACTTCAATTTTCTGCCAAGCTTTCGACGTGCACATTCATATTCAGGGCAGAGTCGAAATAACGGAAAAACCCCCAAAACGTAAGCAAACAGCGTAATGCGCGCGCAGTAAACGAGCGTGCAGAAAAACAAATGGTTTAAAAATAGCATCAAACTGTGCACATGATGGTTACAAGGCTATATAGGGGGAATTCCTTCTCTTAGTTCATTTTCTCTTGGTTCCATGCCACTATGGGACAGTTGTTAAGTCCTCTCTGAATTTCTTTGCGTCAAAATGTTTAAATGATCTGTATTCTATGGTTTTATGTCCTGATGGGTAAAGGATCTTTCCATTAAGTTTTCTGACAGCACAGATAGGGCGGTGGTCTGAGAGGCCAACGTCAGGTACTTTTATATCTAGAACATTGAAAGGCTCGTTGGTATAAATATGATCGATGCACGTGCCAGACGGGATGCGGGTAGACATTGGTTAATTGGAGGTGTATATTGTACGATATTCACCTCTGAATCTCGGAATATTGAGTCGGCAACAAAATGGCATCTGCCTACGGTGGCCCGTTAGGGCCATGCCTGATATTTTTTGAATTTGTATGTGTTGTTTTTTTTTATTTCGTGGTTTTCATTTTCGTTCTTCTCTTTTTGGGGGATGCTTTGTTTTTCGCTAAATGAAAAGCATGAACAATTAAATTCCAAACCCGAGATATCGACTTATAACTCGAGATATCGACTTATAACCCGAGATATCGATTTATAACCCGAGATATCGACTTTAATATCCCACGTGTTTGTCGATGATGCGCCCACAATATCTTTGTACAGTGGCGTTACCAGCGTGTCTTCAAGATGGTGGCTTCTGGTGGTGGAAAAAAAAACGGATTCCCAAATTGGGAATTTGTTGGGAATTTCCTTGAATTTCCAACGAATTCCCATCCAATTCCCAGAGAGAACGAAATTGGGAACGTGGCACTGATTCCCAATGTTAGTTTGTTGAGAATTTTGTTTTTCTATTGGGTATTAGAAGAAAATTCCCAACAATAAATCCCAACGTTGGTGTTCGAATTGGAATTTCAAGGAAATTCCCAAAAATTACCAATTTGGGAATCCGGTGTTTTTCCCTGTGCGGTACGGGGGTGAGCATTTAGTTAGCGTAACCAAAGCCTAGATTGACGTACTGAACAATATAGGTATCGCGATCACTTTCTAAGTCACCTAAGGCAAGAATATAAGATGGTAGGGCTCCACTAATAACCAAAAGCAAGGCAAAAGAACAATAAAATACACTTTTCATTTTGTTCCTTTCCAAAACACGAAGACGCTGGTCCGCGACACTGTACAAAGACATTGTTGGCTCATCATCGACAAACACGTGGGATATTAAAGTCGATATCTCGGGTTTTTTGAAGCTTTTTTTGGCTTGCACGTTTTTTAAAATCCATCGTTAAAATTGTTTCCTCTTAAAGTTAAATATCGCAAAGTAAAGTTGTGCTTTTGAAAATTAACTGAAACTAACCTGCTTCACATTCGGAATTTTCTTCGTATTTACGAAGAAAATTCGGGATGTGACGCAGGCTAACTGAACCCCGCATCCACGTCGTTTCAGCATTTGTTACGGTGCACTAGAGAGTTTAAGATTCTCGTTTACGGCAAACGTGAAACGTCAGTTGACCATTGAAAAGTTCTTTAAAAATAGTGAAAAGGAATCGCAAAAATCTCCAAGTAGTAAATAAACAAAAGAATACTTTACAAAAGGTAAAGTGAAATGTGGGGAAACGATGAAAACGTGGTCACGTTTGCCGTTTGCGGGAAGGAAAAATGGGAATCTTACATGTAATCTGCCTAATATTTGCAGGTTTACGTATGCAACGTTTATGTGTCTTTAGACTTCCCAAGAATAGAGTGCACTCTAACGATAAATTTTAATTATAACATAACTAAGATATAACGCGCGCTCTGATTGGTTCACCACATATGAAGAAAAAATGTATGGAATGGAGCACGCTGGTGACGTCAAGTTGGTGAAAATTCGGTGAAAATATTGCAAGCATTCAAGAAGCATTCAGATAAAACTAAAAAGACTACCAACTGGTCTACCTTTCTGTACATTTAAAGGTAAAATATAACTATTGATTTCCTTTCCATAAAAAAGTTTATAGCGTATTTGTTTGAGATCAAAAGATATAACTAGCTAAAAACTAGTGTGAGCTGCGTCGGTGTTTCTAATGAAACAGTAATGATGAAAAGGTAAATTATACACCGTGAAAAGATGAAAAAACTTACTGACGTTTCGGACGCTAGTCCTTCGTCGGAGTAAAAGAGATTAAGTTTGAGATCAAGTTTGAGATTGTTTGAGATCAAGTTTGGCTTACTAAAAAACTCGCCCTTCCACCGGCCAGCTTACTACAGCGAAATCAAAACGTCTTGCAGTTGAGAAGTCAATTAGTTCAGTTTTTCTCGCTCAATCCGCCGTACAGGTCACCACAGCAGTCCAGCAAAACACCACGATGCTTACTGGAGTCCAAGTAAAGCCACTGATGCATTCTTTCGGACTCAGTTTTCGAAAACATCACAGTACAAAATGTTTAGATAGCTTGTGATGCAGCCAAGCGTCAACGAAATCGCTAAATCGACTTCTCAGTCAAATTAACTTTAAAACTTTCTTGTGAATGAAATATTTAAAGAATAAATTTAGGAACTGCTTCCCTGGAGTCCAAGTAAAGCCACTGATGCATTTTTTCGAATCAGTTTTCGCGAAAACATCACAGTACAAAATGTTCAGATAGTTTGTGATGCAGCCAAGCGTCAACGAAATCGCTAAATCGACTTCTCAGTCAAATTAACTTTAAAACTTTCTTGTGAATGAAAACCTTTACATGTAAATATACTGCATTATTTCAAAAGACAGGTTTACTGCTATTTTCAGCTGAGCTGGCCGCTGGCCGAATTTTACTCGATCGAGACAAGTTCGAAATCATTAAAACTTTCTTGTAAATGAAATTTTTTAAGAATACATTTAGAAACTGCTTCCCTGCTGGAGTCCAAGTAAAGCCACTGATGCATTCTTTCGACTCAGTTTTCGAAAAATTTACCGTTCAAAATATTCAGATAATTTGTGATGCAGCCAAGCTCAAACGAAGATCGCTAAATCGACTTCTCCTCAGTCAAATTAACTTTAAAACTTTCTTGTGAATGAAAACGTTTACATGTAAATATACTTCATTATTTCAAAAGACAGGTTTACTGCTATTTTCAGTTGAGCTGGCCGCCGGCCGAATTTTACTTGATCGAGACAAGTTCGAAGTCAATTAAATCAGACGCCCCTAAACAGTGTTTTGATAGGTGACAAGTTTGTTCTTTGGGCATGTGAACTTGTTAGACTTGGCGTGTGAACTTATTTTTCTAGACGTGCGAACTTGCCTTGTTATCAAAGCTCTAAGCAATGATTTGAGAAGGACAATCATCGATGAAATTGCTAAATGTGGAGGAAATATCACAACTGGATATTTTCCAGGTTCCATAACAAAGATAGCGGATAAATTTCGCATTTCACGAAGTAGTCGCACGAATATTCCACTTTAATTTGATAATTCAAATTCAGAAGTTCGTGTGCAAAATGGAATGCTTTTAGGCGCTAAAACATGCTTTTGAAGCATGACAAGTCATACTACTTCATGCGTCTCAAAACGTTATGCTTGGTATTATATGGGGCGTGCAACAGTCAACTTCATTCCAACAGTCGAACCAATCAAAAACGGCCAGGAGATAGGATAATCACTGAGTTAGCGGTTGAGTTGAGTTTGAGTTGAATTTCCTAAATGATCTTGTCACATGTTTTTTTTTTGTATTTGTTTATTTGTCCTTTTTGTCTTTATTTACTTTGATATTTTTTAAACAAATTTAGTCGCTTACTGCTTCAAGTTAATTTTTCTCTAGTTCGAATGAAGTGAAAACCACTTCCGGCAGCCCGAAATAACTCACCCATATTATGATAAAGCAAAAGCAATACTTCGTGTTTATCAACAAACTCATTCTGACGATGATACACATTAAGAGGAAATGTTTTTTCAATAATTAGCAAAGATGGCAAAAAGCGCTAAAAACTAGACTTTCGTATGAGTTTTCTGTCATTTAACAGTTCTTTAATATTTTGCATTTGAAAACAGCCATTTTAGTTCAACCATTCACCAATGCCAAAATTTTGCGTTTGTTTACGTTTGAAACGCAACAATGAAATCAACACGTTTGGGCAGTAAACCAATCAAGTAGGCACATGATCGGCATGTTTTCACTCGTTCAGTTCATTTTTTACAGTTGCAAAAACTGGATACTTAAAAAATAAATATGGCAGAAGTTACGCTATGGGAAAGCCACTAGGCCGTGACAGTTTAAAGTGTTTAATAATCGACAAAGTACTCCTAGAAGGCGGCGATTGAAGCCTTCAACGATAGCAAAACCGGATTGGTTTACTGCCCAAAGTTGTGTTTATAGTAGCTCGTTTTCGATCTTTGGTTCTCTTTCTAGCTCATTGTAGGTCATTGAATATCATTTGGTAGGTCATTGTAGGTCATTGTAGCTCATTGTAGGTCATTGTAGTTCATTGTAGCTCAATGTAGCTCATTGTAGCTCATTGCGCCTTTTAGTAAATGCACTTGTCAATGTCTTGCCCCAGGCATACCTGGGGGATTTGATGCCAAAACTTGGTGTCCATGCTTGGAACTTAAGGTGGCTCGACCCCCTCACGCTTGCATGACCGCTACCTTCCACTTTTGGAACGCTAGTGCATAAACGTCTTTTATCCTATTGCAAATCTTTTTTGCACATAAGTCACATAAAGATTGAATTAATGTTTGATGCAGTTTTTTATGAGATCAGACGTCATAACACGTGATTATGATGAAATATTTGATTTCGTTTAGAAAATAATTTTAGCCTTGCAGAGCGTTCAACACTAAAATGCTTCGTACCACATAATTATATACTGGATGCCTCCATTTGTGGGGATTTTGGAAAAAATCTATCTAGCTAATTATGAGATATTTGAGATTATTTAAATATAGTGCATAATCTACTTCAAAACTAAACAATGGATTTCATACGGCCGAAATTAATATTTCAGAGCTATATATTCACAAAAGTCATTGCTCATTTAGTTTTACTCTGTATCTAGTTTTAAAAGGAACATTTTGAAGGTAATCGACTTATGCGATTTTGTGGAAACGTATAGTGCAGAAGACGGGGTAAACATTTGATGCGCACTTTTCATCGCAGTTTTCTAGTCAATCTTACTAGATCTTCCATTATTCTAAAATTCGCTGATCATTTCTCTCAAAATTACGTCAGTATACAAATTTGAACTTAAACTAATATTACACAAAATTGCAAGACTATTGAACTCATTTAAAGCGATCTAAAGCGAACGAGAAATACAGAAACCATTGATCGTTTCCCAACGATTTGATGCTCTGGGAATTCTATTGTTTGCTAATGATCATAACACCAAATTCTTTCGCACCATGCACGGTCTGATCTCGCTTGGCTGCTTTCCGATTTACTCCCAATCTAATAATCTAATATCTAGGTGTGTAATTATAGTTTTGAAAATCTTTTTTTGGTCGCTAAACACTTTCATCATGAAATTGTTTTACTTTGGAGTTCTCAATCTAAAAAATCATCTTATTACTTACCAAATATTTCAGAAATTCCTTTCTGCTGTTAAGTAAAAAGTCAATAATAACTTCACTTCAAACCCTTCAACCCTGGAACTATAAAGCTTATAAATATCATCGAGTTTTTCTCTGTGTTTTTTGCTTGCATGGCAGGAAGCAGCATGTTTAGCTTGACGTGCGAACGCGCCGAAGACAGAGTTTGTCACGCCCTTTTGATTGCTGTGTAACGCTTGTCACGCATTCGGCATAAGATTTATCCCTAATAATGTTCTTTAAAAATTCGTATTTCTTAAAAACGCCTGGATACCCCTATTTTTTCTTCGTTTAAATGATAGAGTAAATGCTAAATTAGCCTCGTGAAATAAAATTTATAAAAAATAATTGGTTTTGAAAAGAATATGGACACAATCTTTATGTACCTACTGATCGAAAATAGGGAGCACGAAGCTAAAAGATTATATATATTATAGCCAACTAATAAAGTCATGGTAGAATTGGGTATATTTTAGTAAAGAAACAAAGTGTCAGTCATTTAGGACGATTTAAATTAGAAATTTCTCAAAATCTTTTGAGAAAAATTTTTTTTCCTGGTGTTAGTAAAATCATGACGTCATCACTTTTTAACGATTTTTAAGCCTTATTATTTTTTAAAAATGCATGGTGACCCCTACTTTTCTAACCAGAATTTGACAACCCTTTGATAGGTTAAAATAATTCACATAGTCATTTAAAAAAGTAATTGATTCTCAATTAGTAGGCACCGTCCTTAATTGTCAAATTCCCTGCCCTAGGTACGGTTACTAATGTCAAATACCCCTTCCCCAGGGGTTGAAATGATGCTACGTTGAAATTCCTCCAACGGATTGTTCAGCGAATGTTTACCAACATTTTTCACTCCCGTACGAATTATTTGCGGTTGTTATTCGTACGTGAGTGAGAAATATTGGTAAATTCTATTGCGTGACATTTCCCGCCATGACACTGACCCTCGGACTAACGAAAAAAATTATAGTGAGTTGTTCGCTACTGAATACAGACTCGTCAAATAAGTTTGAATCAAAATAACATCGCTGACATTAATCGCCTAGCAGGTGGTTCGATTGGGGTCCCTTTGCATTCAAAATGGCGCCACAACAACAGGAGTTGAAGTATTTCAATATAGTTTATAATTTGTGGCTTTTGGTACATGGAAAGTTTACACTGTTCTTCCCACTGAGATTCAAAGTAATCTCTAATTTTCTAACACATGGAGCTACACAGTTTTTATCCAATTTCGTGAGTAAGCTTACAGTTAAACATGGGATCGCAAAGCCTCGGGTTACAGTCTGTCGTTTCGCATTTTACACATCTGTAAAATGCGAAATGACGGTTTCGCATTTTAAAGATCTGTAAAATGCGAAATCCTCGTTTTGCATTTTATTGTTTCGTTTCGTTTCGTTTCGTTTCGTGGTTTATGGTAAGCCCCCGAACTGGGATTTGCGTGTCTTCTGGGTAGATAGGTAGATAGATAAAACTTTATTTGCCACGGTATATCATCAGGATTTACAAAATGTTTAAAATAATCAACTAATCTACACTAAGTTTAATCTAATATAATAAAATAAAATAAAAAACCTGCTTTCCATGAATGCCGTGCTTTACTATAAATAATAGGTTTCTAATAGTCAATGAATTTTTAATTTTCAAGATGGCGGCCAGCTAGTTCCAGGCTTTTGCGCGGCCTTGTCAAACATCCCCCACCACGGACACTCATGCTATGTCAAATATCGTGAAATTCCCAACCCCAGGGAAAGGAAAAAATGTTAAATTCCCCAGGTATGCATGGGGTCCCCTCTTTGGGGCAAGACATTGACAAGTGCATTAAGTACGGACTACAGACTGCAGACCGGATCAAAACAAAAAATCCAAATACATGAAATAACTATTTGAGCAGCAGTAAGGGGGACTCGCGGTCACCATTCGGAATCGCCCGGGAATTACCCGTGTTTACGCACTAGCGTCCCCCGCGGGAATTACCCGTGTTCTGTTATATGTTGCGCGAATGTTAGGAATATTTGTCTTATATATGCATGAATGTAAAAAGTTCACCAATGACTTCTGTATAATTTGCCTAAGATCCAAAGTTAACATATCCAAGCCTCGGGGTTTCTGGTGTTGTGGTAAGAAAATGCAAATAGAAGACGACACGTCAGCGCAGTGTTACGAGTGTGGTAAGAATATTCGCAATGCCGTACCAAATGCTACCAGAGAGCAATATTACGCCAATGGAGGTCGTAAGAAGACCCCATACAAAAGAATAAAATACTTTAGGGACTGGATGAGTCATATCCAAGGTTATCGACCGGTATATTTAGACAATGAAGTAAAAAAGAAAATCATAGACCACTTAGAAGAGCCAACCCCACAAAGTCTACGGAAGACATTGAAAAAATTAAAGCTAGGGAAATATTACAAAGCTATTCCCTATCTTTTGTCTGAAATTACCGGTAAGTCTATTCCCGAGGTTTCTGATATGGCAAGAGCCGAGTGGATGTTTTGTCGGCTGGATAAGGATATTCCTTATTACCCTGACGTAATTTACGAAATATTTTACAAAATAGACCCCAACCACCCCCTGTTAGGATGGATTCCGAGAAAATAAAAATGCAAAACTGGCGTTTATTTTGCCAGAAACCCCACTGGGGAACGCATCGCGCAGAACACCAAGCTATCCCCAGTGGGGTTTTTTGCATTTTGGGCTTACGGGGCTTATTTCATCCCGCGCCAGAGGCCCTCTAGTACATACACATATATCTTTCTTACGACCCACCAGAGGGTGAACTCCGGACAGCGTCCCGAGACACCCCCTGACTTTTCCAATCGCGAAACCCCCCATCGCGGGGTTGAATCGCACTTTCCACCCCTCCCCCCACGGTTGCTGTGAGTGGGGGAGGCTTTTTTTTTCACTCACAGCAACCGGTCCAAATGCGTCTACAGCGAGGCTTGAACTCGGGACTTTAGGCCTCCCCAGCTCCAAAGTCCACGATCACAAGCGAACGCCAGACACATCTGGACGCTTATGTATGTGAAAATTATTATATTTAATCTGCATATTTTCTAGACTGACGTTCGATATGTAAATAGAATCCCGTCACGCTCTTTTCGAAGCAGATGTTCAATGAGCGAGCTTTCTTCGAAGCTCTTCTTTTGCCTCCTGGTAGATCTTTTTGCGAGATTCCTCGGAAAGATCTTTTACGACTGTTTTTTTATTCCTTATGTCCGACTTTAATTTCTCGTACTTTTCCTCTTCGGTCAGAATAAGCGAGAATTCTACGTCGTCTATCTTTCTGTCACGCAGAGCCTTTGAGACAAGATCGGTAATTGTATTTACTTTAGCCCTTGACAGAGCTATTGTCGTGTCATGCTTGGATATTTTGCTTGACAACTGTTTCATAATGCCCGTAGCAACAGCAGAAATAATACCACAGGCTGCCCCAACGCCGGCCAAAGGAACTCCAACGATTATTCCCGGTCCAGTAAGCGAAGTAGCAACGCCAGAGCCCGTTAACACAACGGATATGGAACCTGAAGTTATCGCAATCTTATGTAGCGTACTCCGGGCTCTGACGTACTTTTTTCTAACTTTTTCATAGTGTTTTGTCTAGCAGCAGTAAGGGGGACCCGCGATGGGGGTGCCAGGGCAGCCGGGTATTATCCGTCCCAAGTAACATAGGGCCCCCGCGGGAATTATCCGGCCCAATTCTACGGACTTTTAGGCGTATATTCAATTTGTCCACTTTACCCGTACCGGACCCGTAGACGTGTGCTGCAAACGGAGGTTAAAATATATGTTGGATATAATGGATACCATCAAAAGTATCAAGAACAAGACTGTGCGCAAACTTAGAACCCAGGTTCTGGACAGGTTAGACGCAGACTTTGCCTTTACGACATTTATGGAAGGTAATACGGATGAGACCATGACACAGGAAAGAGCAGAACGGATAATCGGCCTAATGCCCGAAGGCAATTACCGTTTGGAGTTGACCTTTATAAAGTATCTAGACGGGGAATGGATTATTGAAAGGGGCCGCAATCCCATTAGAGCGTCTGGTAAGAAGAACCTGTTTGTCTTGAGTAAGGCTACCAACCCGGGAGCATTAGAAGGAATTGACATGTTATTCTATGAGGTTGCTTACCCTGTCACGGTGGTAATTTACGGGGCGTATGAAATGCCCACGCCAGATGTAAAGAAGTTACAACCAATGCGACATCCTGGTAACTGCGTTGGTAAGCTAGTCCGGGGATTCTTTGAAGATGCTTCCCGCGGTGGTAAGTTAACCTTAAAGCGCCGAGAAGCCATTCGAAAGTGGGAGCAATCTACCCGCAAGACCGGAGGAACCATAGCCAACATTAAGAAGTTGGAAGTGGCATTAGAGCGGCGTATACACGTTAAAGATATCACAGACGGGTTTATTTACTCTGGGACTCACAAATATGGAGGTAGAGGAGCTCCTATTGTTATCTACCAACATAATGGGCACGCTTGGCGGGAACTAAGGTTTCCTAAGAAGGTTAAGACCTCAGTCTACAAAGCATCTCCGTTAGCAGACTTGGTTCACGAGAATTCCATCTGGTTAATGGACGCAGAAGGTAGGCAATTTATGACACAAGACGGTACTTTGTATAGACCCGAAATGGAACAGCTGAAGATAGACAGCGTTTGTGAAGACCTGGGTGAAGATTTCCCCGAAGTATTAAGTTCTCGTTCCCTGGACTTCTTAGCCGCAAAGAAGCGTAATGGCTGGAAGCCGACTCCTAGCGACCTTCCAATTCCAAAAGCCTGCATAGAACATGGTCACGGAGGTCTTTGGAATATGGAATACGACGAGGACGAGTATGTCTCGTTGGATATGAAACATTGTTACCCTGCGTCTTTCAAGGGCCTAGGAGATTGTAAAGAGTATTATGACCGTTACGGACATCCGGGCAGCCAATTCTTTAGGGTAGCTTTGGATGGTACGTACGATGCCCCAGCAACAGGATTCGTTAGATTGACCAGCTGGAAGCTAAAGAAGGGATTACATCCCATAATTTACGCGTGGTATGGGAAGCATCTGCAAGAAAAGGAATGGATCCCTGTGCCGCTATTAAAGTTCCTCGAAGAACGGAAACTCCTTACGTACACTGCCCATGAGGCAATATTATCTCGCCGGGAGTTTACCAAATGGTTGCCAGAAGACAATGCTACCGCCCGTATAGTTATTGGTAAGTTCACTCAGGGCGCAAAGGAAGGGGAGAAGCACATGCAACGCCGCTTAATTACAGATAAAGGAGAATTAAGCTTCCTTGTGCAGCGAGCTCACGACCAAGGTTCGATGGTGTCGGTAGAGAAGTGGGATTATTTCACAGATTCCCTGCATCAATGGAATGCCCTGTGTTACTATCAAGACCACAGACCGCAGTATTACCATCTGCGTGCTAGCATGTTAGCTTACGCCCACATTAATCTCTTAGCGATGTTGCTGCGGTTTGACAAGGAAGACGTTCCAAGAGTAGCTACTGACTCTTTGTACGTCAAACCTGCGGTGCTCGAAAAGTTGCAAGAGTTCTACACCGACGACGAATTAGCAGAAAGCGGGCAATGGAGGGTCAAGGACGAAGAGATAAAGGCCTGGCGGGCAAGAGTAACCTACGAGGGTAATCATACTAAAGGAACGGTTACCCCGACTGAGGAACCATTACCAAGTGTCACAGACCCCATTTCTTACCACCGCTTCTCTTATCTTTACGGAACAGGAGGCAGTGGTAAGACTACCAGAGTCCTGCAACTATTCCCCAAAGTAACCGTATTAACCCCCACGCATCGTTTAGAACGCGAACTCACCGCTAAGGGCTTTGAAGCACAAACTTACCACAGCTTCTTTCGTTGGAATGGCACTAAATGGGTCTCAGAAGCTATTCGTGATATTCCTCCTGTGATCTTATGGGACGAAATCTGTACTGTGCCCTTAGAAATCCTAAAAGAGTTCATAGACTTCCTAAAAGGCAAGTGCCAGGTAATCTTCGCAGGAGATCCTTGCCAGCCGCCGCCAATAGCAGGGGAAATGCCCCACGAATGGTTAAAAGGAATAGTAGATTACGCAGAGGAAATTAACACCGATTACCGCAGCAAGGATCAAGTAAGGAACCTCAAAGCGGAACTGAGGGGCCTTACGGACGCTCAGCAATGTAAAGTACTCCGTAAGAGAGTACGAGCCAAGTCCTATGAGGAATTCTTACAGGCCTGGAACCCCAAAGATGTTGTCTTAAGTAGTAAGCGTGCTTCTCAGGCCCGTATTCAAAAAGATCTGTTAAATATTCACCGCGAAAGATTCCCCACTAATCTCGTGCCCGTTTGCTATAAGCCCCGAGATACCAGAATGCAGAAAAGAGACGTACGGGTACCCGGCACTGACATTACTTTAGAGAACGCAGTTACCCACGATAAAGCCTGGGTGCCCATGGAAAAGGTGGAAAAAATAACCTCCCACCCCGATTGGAGACTTGGTTACTGCATGACGGTACATAGTGCCCAGGGATTAACCGTAAAAGAAACGATGTGGATCATAGACCAGCGTTTGTGTTGGAGTAACCTCATCTACACTGCCGTAAGCCGCGTAGAATACGCCAAGCAATTGAAAAGGGCTTGGGGTCCGCGGCTGCGTTACGACCGCACCCCCGAAGACGTAGCAAAGGAGAACATTACGAAGAAACTCCTTCGCTACAAGCGCCACGACGAAGAAAAAAATATGACGTTCGACCTATGCGTGGACGACGTCTATAAGAAAGGGGCACGGTGTGCCAAATGTAACATACCGCTACTATGGAGGTTTGATCCGGATGACGATCAGCAGTTCTCCGTGGATCGTATCAATAACAAGCGTGGGCATTGCAGAGGCAACGTAAGACTGACGTGCCTAGAGTGTAATCGGGCGCGCGGTGCTGCACTACTCTGAGTCTTTGGGGACTATGAGCAGCTCTTCCTTGACAAATCCGCGACTTGGGCCATTTAGGTAATACAACACGGGTTGCCCTTCCTTGGTGACGGACTTCGAAATCTCATACGTTTCCAAAGACCAGTTAGGATCCGTGGCTCTCTTACTGCCACCTTCGAGTTCCCCCGGCTGATAGAGGTATCTGACCACTATGTCGCGGGGTAGCTTTTTTTCCTTCAGTCCGACCGCCCTCGAACTTCTGACGTAGGACTTGTGTTCCACGTGTTTCTTTTTTATGGCATCCTTGGGTTTTATTCCCGTAGCCCTGGCCGCCTCGTTGTTCAAAGCCGCGACGACCTGGGGGAGCCGCTGAGTCCATTCCCTGTTGCGTTTGGAGGGATCTTCCAGCTCTTTCCAATACTGGTACCCAAAGAGACGCTCGGCCAAGGTCTTATTGAATCTTTCGACGATGCTCTGACCCCTGTGGTACTCAGCTTCGGCTCTCCTAATTTTAGTGCTGTGGCCTTTCAGGGTCTTAGTAACCACGCCCATGAACTCCGTCCCCGCATCCACTTGCAGCAGCTTAGGCCATTTCAAGACGCGCTTATAAATCCTACCTAGGGCTTCTGCGACTTCCCCAGAATCCTTGCTGGTTATGGGTTCGGCGTCCTTGTATCTGCTTGCGATATCAACTACGGTCAAAGCGTATCTATAGGTCTTTCTTCTCACCTTGTCGTGCGGTAAGAAAAGCAAATCGGCCTGATGAACCTCGTTGGGGGCATTTACGGTGAAGCTGGGCCTGGGAATGTACTTGGGCACGGGAAGATAGACCTGCCAGAGGGTTTGTTTTTTCAACCAGTTCTTAGCCGTTTCTTCTGATACCCTGGCCGCGGTCGCGAGTTTCTTGATAGCCGACGCTCCTCTCCAATAGCCTTCGGGCCCATAGTAAATCCTTTTAAGTTTGTCCTCAGTTCGACCCATTATATGAATTCCAAAACGAGATTGATCTTGCGTCCGTTAAAATCCACCGTCTTTCCGTCCACTTTAATGGTGATGTTTATGCTTTCTACCAAATTAGACAAGTCATAGCTTAAAGAAATGGGAGTGTATTCTACTGGGTCAAATGGATTACCTTTGGGTAGAAACTTGGACATAAGAGAAGACTTTTCTCCATTGTCGTAACTATGGACTAAATCGCAATGGACTTCGTAAGAGGATGCGACTTTCCATTTTACGTCAAGTTGACCATTGATCGTGGTACTAGTAAGGCCCAGGAGTTCTACCAATGGACTGCCCTTTAAATTAGCGCTTCCACTATTTTTCTTGAATTTCATTTCATGGGGTAATCCTGTGGTAAGAGTATATCCATGCTTTGCTAGCTCCTTAGCCAGTGTTATGGGGGTGTAATGGGAATCTGGTATTTTTGGTTTGGTGCCGGAAGTTCCGATGACAAAGCCATTAATTAAATTATACCAAGAATTATACAAAGAGCAACTAACCAGCCGGACCCTTTCCGCGCGGATGGGAGGATTCAGATAAGTGGTAAAGTTATTCTCGTTGCTTTCCAAAAAGACGATCATTATATTAGATACGCCAAAGCTACGCCTCCTGCCAGCCCTGCGACTCCTACGAAGACCAACTCACTATCTTTTTGTTTCTTAGAAGGCTGGTAGTAATTCTTAAAGTCAGGCTTCTTTAACGCCACTGTGGGATGCGCTTGCGCATAAAGTTTGAAGGCGTAGTCTGTGTTTTCGAAGTTCTTATCCGCCTGCATCTTGTCTTGGTAGTTCTTATCCAACCAATCCCGGTAGGCTTGCCTCTTCTTATTCCAAGCCTCCACGTCCCGCTGATATTTCTCCAGCGCTAAGTCGTGTCTTTTCCTCTCGGCGTTAGATTCTGCGTTTTTATCGCCTCCAACTAATTTATCCAGATATCTGCCGCCATAATTAGCCCCTGTAAATGCTAAAGCTGCAATGACTCCACCTGCGACTAGGCTAACCATTATATACCAGCAAACACAGTTTGCTTCTAGATTACGCCGTAGGCAGGTACTTTTCCTTCCGTAGGTAATCCTTTACCATGATAGCCCCGCCTACGGCAGCGGTCATCTTAGCAAAATTAGCGAAGCTCTTGCTTGGGTCTTCAGTAAAGTCTTCTTTGAGCACTTTCTTACCTACCCAACCAATGCCCGCAACAATAGAAGTAATGATAGCTGCTTCTTCAACAGTTTTCAACAACGCGGTCGACATTATATTACAAAGCGAGAAGGAATTCTAGGTCGCCACGTGCCGTGGCGATGAGATTATTCCATTTCAGGGATCTTACTTTTTCTAACAGTCGGTTCCTGCACGGGCGCGTGATACGTTGCGGCCTCCAACTTTGCTTTTGGCTTCGTAGCCTGCCATTGTAAGTAAAGGCTACCTGCTGCTATAGCAATTCCTAACGCGCCAATGACGTACCCAGGATTGATAAAGGATTCCTCTTCTTCTACCTTTTCTTCTTTTTTGGCTTTGTTCTTTCTGTTCATCTCCGCGAGCTTCTTTCCCGCAGCGACTCTGCCTGGGGATTTAGCCTTGGTGATTCGTTGCTCCTCCTGAGGTTGTTCTGGTTCACTCATTTATATCTAGGACTTGAAGGACTTGACAAGTACTTGAGAATGACTTAAGTAAGTACTTGATAACGACTTGAGAATGACTTGCGTAAGTACTTGACGACGACTTGCGTAAGTACTTGACGACGGCTTACAAATCGGCAACGACTTGGTCGGGTATCTCAGCAAGTGCTGCCTTAAACACCTTTTCGACTTCTCTGTCCTTCTTGAAGTCCTTCCAAGATGTGAGTACCTCTTTCAAGTCGACATGCTGAGCTACGTGCAAAGCCACAGAGGCGACTGCCATTAACTTACCGCACTTCAAAGACAACCACCCACAGGTTATCTTAAGTTCTTGGGCAATGACATAGTCCTCGCTTATGTCCTTCCGCAGTTGCTCCACGTCGTCTATGGGCAGTGCAAGTCCAAGCAATTTAGTCGCAAGTCGGATAGCGGAGTCTGCTACGGCGTCCGTGGTCTTACTTGCAAGGGCGGCCTCGTACCTCTTATGGAACTTCTTGACTTCCTCTTCTGACAACTTATTAACCTGCTCATGGGTAAGTTCCTTGCCTATCATTTCTTTACACTTCCCAGAAGACACAAGAATGTTAAGTTGTTCCTTGAGGTTACTTTCATCTAACTGCGCGGGGACTTCATCTATCAACTGCTCAATCTCCATATACATTAGGAATCATAGATTCCAACCCTGTAGGGAAACCTCAAAGAGAAGATCATCTTGGAATGTTGGTGCGTCTTTAAATGCCGCATGTATTCATGCAACTGTTCCTTGGATATCTCACCGCCGTAGTCGCTTAAGATGGTTTCCAGGTCACTCCGGCTCGGAGTATAAAATACGACAAGCGATCCTATGTTTTCCCTGAAGGGCTTAGAGACACTGGTAAGCTGCTGCGAGAGCAACCAAACGCTAATATTGTCGTGTCTGCCGCTAAAGGCGAGCTTCACTAATTCGGAGGTGCGTCTTTTTACGTCGTCCCCGCAGGCAATGTCATCCAGTATAAGGAGGGTTTGCGTATTCTTGGGGAATTGTTTGTGCCAGAACTTAAGATGGCTGGATAACTCGTTAGGATCCAGTATGTCCACAAAGAAGTCGTCATCTTTCACTCCTATGCCCGTCCAGGTGCGGTTATTCACGTAGGTGGGGCAAAGCAGCACTATGTAGTCGAAGCGGTATCTAAAGGGTCCTAATAGCTGCTCCACGACGAACTGGGTCTTTCCGCAGCCGGTGGGTCCTACTATCAGAGCGTTACAAGGAATATGGTTCGGATCCATTATATATACAATGGAGCCAGTGGAAGCAGTAAGAAGGATTACCGCCGACGCAAAGGATAAAAGAGACACCATAGAAATGCAAAGGGAAGAGATAGACCGGTTAAAAGAGCGCGTGCAGGAATTGTACGATGAAATGTGCAGTCTGAAGCGTGCAGAACGGTTTGGCGCACTTTTGACAATGGCGGGCTGGGCTACGGAGTCCATTAAGGATTTCATGCGATATCCTCCATAGATTGGCCGTAAGACCTTCAATATATGGACTGCATTACATGTGAAATACCGGCCGACTGCACCTTCCCTTCTAAGGAGCCTACTGAACCGTCCGATATAGTCGCGCGTAAAGAATACACCTGTCGTCATTGTAACGAGGTATTCGCCGAAGGAAATTTCGTTGGACATTGGTGCTTTGCGGATACTAAAGCACAAAGGACTTTAAAAGATGTTCGATAGGAAGGTTGGAAGGTCTTACTGATTCCACCAAAGGAATTAGCGTAGACCTTATTTTTTATTGTTATTTTGTTAAATGCTGCAAAGAGGTCTCAAGTGGGGGTCTATTTTTTATTGTTAAATTGTTAAATGCTGTAGGATAGTCAAGATGCTGCAAAGAATGGTTCATGTCTCTTATCGTGCTAATGAACCCCGCGTATCTTAACGATAAAAAAAATAAGGTCTATGCTAATCGTTTCTTGCCGCCATTTAACAAAATAACAATAAAAAATAAGGTCTATGCTAATCGTTTCTTGCCGCCATTTAACAAAATAACAATAAAAAATAAGGTCTATGCTAATCGTTTCTTGCCGCCATTTAACAAAATAACAATAAAAAATAAGGTCTATGCTAATCGTTTCTTGCCGCCATTTAACAAAATAACAATAAAAAATAAGGTATATATAATGAAGTGCGTGCAATGTGATAGAACTTTCAGCTCCAAGCAACGATTACAATACCACCTTTCCAAGAAAGTCTGTCAGAAGACCATCAGTACTGTTTGCGGCGACTGCGGTAAGCAACTCTCCACTGTACAGGCCCTACGATATCACCGCGAGAACAGAGTATGTCTTAAAGGCCATTGCCATCGATGCGATGAACCTCTCTTTGAAGAGAACTGGCATAAATACCGCTGCCGGCGTTACCACCTCGAAGAAGTTGTCTGTGAAACCCACGGCGATTTAGCAGAGCGATGTTGCCCCCTTGAAACCAGCCGGGCGCTCACGCAACTTAAGAAGGAAATAGACCAAGATTTCGTATGCTTTGACGACTACGAAGGAGTAAAATGGGAGAACCGAGAACATTGGGACGGCATCTGCGATAAATGTGGCTGTCAACGCAGCGGTCAGCATATTTGGTGTTGCCTGTACGACGGACCACGTCCTTTAGACCATTACCTGGCGATACGAAAGGCTTGGAAAAATGAGAAAGATATATGATTCCCCAAATAGCAGCATTCGTAGGAGGTGTCTTAGTTACCGTATCCGCTTACCAGATGACAGAAAAAATGAGGTCCGCCGTAGCAGACCAATACTTAGAAGCCCATGAGGATGACTAATCACATAATGGATTAGCTTCCGGGCGACGTTCGACGTCGAACTTCCATCGGCCGTCGACCTTACCATAGGTACGCAGGTGTGTATATTCTTCGCCTTGCAGTACGTACCTTACACAGTCTGGTGCCCAAAGGCTGTACTCTTGGTTGCCGTCTAAGAGGACCAACCTTAAACGGTTAATGTCCTCGAAGACGACGTAATTTTTTATTTTGTATGAGATGCCATGTACCAAGTCGCGCCAGTGAGTTTGTTTAAGAATCATTATATCTATGAAATATTTTAAGGTGCGTGCTTAAAGTGTCTTGACCTTTGAATGCCTTAACACACCAAGGACAAGGAATGCGAATGCCGTCGACGTAACGGTCGATTTCCCTGCAAAGCAGGTCATAATCGTTGCTTACGATGGTTAAATATCCATTTTCTTCAAATCGTTCCAACATTACCTTTTGTTTCTCGGACAATACGCCGGTGCCTTTGGGTGTCTTCAATTCTATGCATAATCCATTGTATTTATTATGGTTGTTAAGGATCAGCAGATCAGGCTGACCTGCCTGGTAGCCTTTCCGCCAGCTTCTAATGCGCTTACTTGCGGTGTCCTGCAGTTCTCCAAGGCCTGGGACTATGATTACGTGCGGGTGAAACCTACGCACCCTGTGTACGGTTCTATCGTGTATATCTGTTTCCGTTTCTATCTTGAATGTCATTGGATTTGAACCATTGAATCGCTTCTCCATATCGTATTTACCTGTCTTCCTTAGCGTAGGTAGAACGTCGCCCAACACCCATTTCCTGAACTTTTTTGCTTCGACCTTTTCGGATCCGAATATCAGTTCATAAAGGCCTTCCTCCGTCAAATACACGGTATTGGGCTGTGCGTTAAGGGTGTCGGTCAGATCGACCCCCTTTATGGACTTCAAAGTTACCTTGTTTTCCTCTGAGACGTGCGCTCTGGCTGCGTCCCTAGAGTTAGCATAACCCAACACCAAGGCCACTTCCTTTGCTTTAAAATACAGTTGGTCGCCTTGCACTATGCATTGCAGTTTGGTGTCGTTGTTTTCGAATACGCGGAGCATATTATACGTAAGGGATATTTTAATAGGCAACGCTTTTTAGCTGATTCATTTCTACACTCAGTTGCGCGTCTGAGACTACGAAGATGTATGCGTTGATCTTAGTAGTGTCGCTGGCGTCTTTGGTGCGTTTGATCTCCAACGTAATACCGTCCTGGGTATTTACCAGCCGCAATCCCTGTCCATGCAGGTCTTCGTCGTTCGTCGTGCGCATGTCGATCCACAGCGCATACTTATCCTTAAAGAATTCCTTTGGGCCAATTTGGTCGCCAAACTTACGCGCGACTTCCCGGTACATATCCGCGGGCTTTATCCCTTGTGAGTAAACCTTATTAGGCACTCCGTTGATGCTAACACCTACGTTGGTAATGTTAGGATTAAAGAACGCCTCGGAGTCACGCAATCCTGCCGTGTATGTCTTTGCGAACAGCAACATTATCCCTGTGAGGCTGCGCCTGGGTAGGTTAATGCTTTGGTTGATGACCTCTTCGACGTTGTTCGTGAAGCTAAAGGTCTTGTACATCACGACGTGATCGTAAAGGAAAGCCTTCCCTGCGCTGTATTCCATGCCAGCGCTACGAGCCAGCTCTTCGCTGTGTATCGTTTCGTACTGCAGCTCTAAGTTCTTGATGAAATAAGGATCCACAGCTGATGAACTTACATCTTTTCCTTGCAGGATGTTCGTAGTATCTGCTAGGGTCACTTCGAACTGCAGTTCGCTTAGCTGCCTTGGGTAGTATGCACCGTGGTTCGTGATAATTTCGAAATCCAACGGGATGACGTATTTAGTACCGTAGGCCGTCTTTATTTCGTCTTCTCCTGAGGCGCCAGAGGTTGCGCTTCTTACCTTGCGTATGGCTTCACTACCAATTCCTTGTTCTATCCTTTGCGCGCGGTCAAATGCTGTTAACCATAAGTCTTT
Organism: Actinia tenebrosa; assembly: GCF_029948245.1. Lineage (NCBI taxonomy): Eukaryota > Metazoa > Cnidaria > Anthozoa > Actiniaria > Actiniidae > Actinia > Actinia tenebrosa. Next base: position 17,099,754 of record NW_028292578.1, read on the forward strand.
GTACGTGGTATACAGATCGTACCTATTTAAGTCCAGCAAGGATTCCCCTGCGAACTTTACGCGTATCTTCGAGACAATGTTGCGACCAAGGTTATTGACGACGTAACGCACGTCTGCGGTATCTGGCTGTATTGCTAGGTTAAACCTTAGCGCTAGGGTGCCAGGAACCAACACTAGGTTATCCGTTAGGCGGGGCACGCCTACGTACAGCGTTTCCCCTGGTTTTGCGCTGCTGGGGGTGAATGTGACCCGATGAAAGGTGCGTTCTGCTTTCAGTCCGCCAACCTGCTTAGGTAATACGTTGGGGTTTAACTTTGAGCTTATCATATATAATGGAAGTAGAAGGAACAGACTTCGATCCCACTACTGAAGAAGGTCAAGTAGACATTAACGACGATGAATACGACGCATGGATTAAGGGTGCGGAAACCGACCCCCTAGTTTACGACATGGCCTTGATAAGCAAGTATGGTGATAGGTGGAGAAGCTTCAAGGCCGCCTTGAATCGCATGTGGCAATCAAAAAACCACGGCAGCCCCGTCCCTGAGTACTTGGAGCTTCAAAACATAGAGCAGCCTGAGGCAGCCGCGCGGGAAACTGTAGAGTGGGCAACGCAAGAGCTACGAATGCGCTATTCCCACCTCGAGGTCGACGACGTAAGGCTCACAGAACGCGGAAACAAAGTCCTCATAAGCGTCAGAGACCTAAGATATCCCGACAAAGACCGCTGGACCAAACCACAAATCCTCTTCGACGAAAATGGCTCGGTCATGGTTAACGTGGCAAGATTAAGAGGCTTTCAACTAGCTACCAGGAGTGCGTTAGAAAGGTTGGGAGCCCTGAATGAAAGGGTCGCACTAGAAAAACGCGCCGTCGAACTACAAGAAACGATGAAAGAAAAAGACGCAGAGTACGAAAAACGAATACGTCTGCTAACCGATGCTCAAGAGAAAGAAATCGAGGGCAAGGACGAAGTCATACTGCAACTCAAGCGAGAAGCCGAAACGGCTTTAGACGAAAGGGATACAGTTCGACAGGCTTTTCGCCTTGTCGTGCAAGACCTAGACATAAGCAAGGAAGAAGTCAAAGACTTGCAAACCAAACTAGACGGCTCTTTGGAGGAACGGCGGCAGTTGGTTGCCGAAATTAACACTATGAAGGAGCAACTCCGGCAACTTCGGCAGGCCGTCGAAGACCTGGAGTACGAAATAGATCGACAGCGGGAAATAATCGATGATCCGACTCGCCCCGAAGAGGAAAGGGAGGCAGCTCAAAGAAAACTAGAAACCCTTCAGGAAAGGCGGCCGGAATTACAAGCGCAAGTAGAAGGCAAGGAAAGAGAACTGGGGCTTACCACCAAGGAAAAGGTAAAAGAAGCCCTTCTGAAGTACGGTATTCCCCTTGCATTTGCAGCCGCTATTAGCACCGTATTGGGAGTTATCCTTAGCGCGCTTAAGGCTACAGGCGCAGGCGTAAAAAAATTAGGCAGCGGGCTGACGGCCTTAGGAAAAAAGATGGCAGCCGGTCTTCCTGGGCTGCTGGGTTCAGTTGTTTCCTTGGCGCTGAAGGCCGGCGGAGAACTATTGAAGTTCGTGGGTAACAACATTTGGATATTAGTTGTAGCTATTGGGGTGGTCCTCCTGAAGAAGATGAAGGCTTGATCTTCTCATCGGGCGGTGCCCTGCTTTGAGGATAATGAAAGACAGTATTAGCACCGCCCTGGTAATTTGGAACCAACGGCAACACACTCATGGTAGAAATGGGCTTATGACTCCAGGCTGCATTAGCGGGCCTGCGACCTATGCGATTTATCCCAAACTTGCCGTCATCAGAAGTGACTTGCAACTTAGCATATTTACAATTGGCTAGCATATGAAAAGTCACTGGCGTTAGGTCTTCAGAGGACCTAGTGTAGGGCTCCATCGAAAAATGGGTAACTTTCCTGGTGTTCGTTGAAGTTCGATAAGGAAGCAGGGGCTCATTATTCTCATCGATAAGCCTAAACCCCACATTCGCATGCGTATTTGCATTAATGCTAATAGTGCAAATGACCAATGCAGTGCCCCCAACTTCAACCCACAGTCCAACGTCATGCCAAGCGCCGTTGTCATATCCCTCTTCATCTAAGCGGTGGGTATAACGCGTTTCCCTCACGTATGGATTCATATATTACAGGGAACAAGTTCCCTTCTAGAGGCTCATTACCGTCAAAGTGCTGATGGTCATGTGGTTATAGACAGCATTCCTTTGATTTTCTATGCTATTTATGCAAACACTCCCGGAGTCATCTACTCTTATCTGCAGCTTTACCTTTCCGTGGCAATCAGCAACCATGTGGAAAGTCCAAACGGAAAGATTCTCAGAGCTATTCGTTGGCGGCTCTACTGAGAAATGCGTAGGCTCTCTGTTGTCTGTCTTCGCGCGCATGGGCTGTAATACTCCATTGTCGTCACAGAAACGAAATCCTACATTCGCACTGCTAACGGCCCCCAAAGAAATGCTGCATAATATCAATTTCTTTCCTGAGTAATTCAAGTCTACAGACATGCCCGTGACATCAACCCAAGATGCTTGGGTGTATTTTTTCTCGCCTGCGTAAGTCGTATAGACACAATCTACTCCAGCTACGTAGGGGTTGTTCATCGCCATATATAATAGCTCAAACCAACGCTTGCAGCTGCTAAGCCGGCTTTTAGTAGGTTATGGTCATATTCCTCGGGTATTGTAGGCAGGACCTTCTTCTTTACTGGTTTCTTTGGCAGCACCTTTTTTAATGGTTTTTCTACGTGCTCCTTCTTTGGCTTCTCCACGAAATGGGGAATGTTCCTAAGAGTGTCAGAGTTCACGTCATTTACCCCAAACTTCATATCCTTGGTTGCTCGTTGAAGTTTGTTGTTGTAACCCACGACGGAATCGGCGTTGATGACCAAATTACTTGGCATTAGCCAACAACCAGGACTCAAAGCGTAATCCAGTCTAACCTTTGATTGCTGCACTGCAAGTTGATACCTTTGAACTGACTTAGAGATCTCATTCTCGATAACAGCGCTTTCGAAGAGGACAAGGAATACTTGTTGTGTTTCCTGTGACGCACCGGAGGCATCTACGATGGGGCTGCGAGTGCTAACCTGGGCCCCTAGAATGCAGTAAACAAAGGCTTCGATGCTTCGATTAATCCTTGCTAGGTTTTTCAGTCCAATGCCCTTTGCGGCAAAGAAAGGCGCCCAAGGATACTTTTCTTTGCTTTCTATGAAGTAAATCAAGTCACCTTTTGACGCTTTACCCCCTAAGTCGGAGAATTCGTAAGAGCTGGGATACCCCATACCCGGCTTTTCTATGCTGGCGCCAACATACGAAGCATAGGTGTAAGTCTCTCCTAAACCATGGGCGGCACCCTCTTTATTGCGAAAGTCGGGGTTGGTAAGCTTAAATTCGTTCTTTAATCGCTCCCATGCAACTTTATTATATTTGTTATCCTTCGGCTTAAAGATAGTGTCACTAGGAAGTGGTACTCCCAACTCAAACAATATCCTACGAATAGTAAAAGCAACATGAAATCGCAGGAAAGGAATATGGAGCATGTCCGCGGCTATACCGCATCCTTTAGTAGCAGCCCAGACAGCAAAGTTTAACTGCTGCGGCCAATACCGCATGTTGGGACCTGATAACCATTCGCGGGCTTCTTTCCCTGAGGTATGTTTCATCCTGGTCTCTCTAAAGATGTCTCTGACTTTTATTTCGAAAGTCGTAGAACCCACGGGGATTTCTAAGGAGGTAACCATCTTAGCAAAGTCATTCGTTCCACCTTTGTTGTTGTAAAATGGGTAATCCTCCGTTGCCGGCAATAGATCCTCTGGGAAATTAGGCTGCTTGACGGCCGCCTTGGCGGTCGCCTTGACAGTCGCCTTTGGCTCCAAGTCCGCATTGCTGTACATTCTGGAGCCGTTGAAGTAAATCCCATCAGGTCTCCTTTCGAACTTACTAGCATCCGCATGCGGAAACATCTTCCTAAAGGCCCTCCAGTTGGCATAATCCCGGTTGTCGTGATGTGGCTGCTCCTCTACGTCATTCCCAAAAGCGTCGTACATTAGCATATAATGGATGTTATACCATCAGCACCTCAGTTGTATCCAGAAGTAAACTACCATACCACCACTAAGGACACCGGTCCTAATGAACTAAACGCCGAAAACTTCAGGCTTAATAAAGCAAACTTAATCCTGGCTTACTTGGAAGGACAAACAAAACACTACGAAGAGGTCAGGAAAAAGTACGCCAGAGCCCGAAGTACGCTACATAAAATCGCGATAACTTCCGGCTCCATGTCCGTGGCGTTAACAGGCACTGGTGTTGCTACCTCACTCACCGGACCTGGAATAGTCGTTGGCGTTCCCTTGGCCAGCGTTGGAGCCGTCTGCGGCATCGTTTCCGCTGTTACGACAGGCGTTATGAAGCAGTTGTCCGCTAAGATATCCAAGCACGACACACAGATAGCCCTAGCAAGAGCAAAGGCCAACACCATCGTCGACTTAGTCTCCAAGGCTCTACGGGACCGTCACATAGACGACACGGAGTTCTCTTTAATCCTCGCGGAGGAAAAGAAATATGAGGAGCTAAAGTCGGGCAATAAAAAAACCATCGTGAAAGATCTTTCCGAGGAATCTCGGAAACAAATCTACCAGAAGGCAAAAGAGGAGCTCCAAAGAAAACTCGCTCAGTAAACATCTCCTTCGAAAAGAGCGCAGGGGGATTTCGGCTGCACATTTCATCTTCTCGGAATCCATTCTAACAGCGGGTGATTGGAGTCAATTTCGTAAAATATTTCGTAAATTACGTCAGGGTAATAAGGAATATCCTTATCCAGACGACAAAACATCCACTCGGCTCTGCTCATATCAGAAACCCCGGGAATAGACTTACCGGTAATTTCAGACAAAAGATAGGGAATAGCTTTGTAATATTTCCCTAGCTTTAATTTTTTCAACGTTTTCCGTAGACTTTGTGGGGTTGGCTCTTCTAAATGGTCTATGATTTTCTTCCTTACTTCGTCGTCTAAATATACCGGCCGATGACCTTGAATGTGACTCATCCAGTCTCGGAAGTATTTTATTCTTTTGTATGGGGTCTTCTTACGACCTCCATTGGCGTAATATTGCTCTTTGGTAGCATTTGGCACGGCATTACGAATATTCTTACCACACTCGTAACACTGCGCCGACGTGTCATCTTCTATTTGCATTTTCTCATCACAACACCAGAAACCCCTGGGCTTAGGTATGTTAACTTTAGGTGCTAAGCAAACTATGCAAAAGTCGTTAACGAACTTCTTACATTCGTGCATCGTATATCCAACATATATTTTAACCTCCGTTTGCAGCACACGTCTACGGGTCCGGTACGGGTAAAGTGGACAAATTGAATATACGCCTAAAAGTCCGTAGAATTGGGCCGGATAATTCCCGCGGGGGCCCTATGTTACTTGGGACGGATAATACCCGGCTGCCCTGGCACCCCCATCGCGGGTCCCCCTTACTGCTGCTTGTCTGCCCTTCCAAGTAAGCCAGGATTAAGTTTGCTTTATTCAGACGAAAGTTTTCGGCGTTTAGTTCGTTAGGTGTAGTATAGGGAACATCTGGGTACAACTTAGGTGCTGATGGTATAACATCCATTATATATACTAATGTACGACGCTTTTGGGAATGATATTGAGGAGCAGCCACATCACGACAACCGGGATTACTGGAACTGGAGGGCCTTCAGGAAGATGTTTCCGCACGCGGATGCTAGTAAGTTCGAAAGGAGGCCTGATGGGATTTACTTCAACGGCTCCAGGATGTACAGCAACGAGGATTTGAAGCCTACGCTGGTTAATCAAATAGACGATCAACTGAAGCATTCGCCAACGCCAACATATGTCGAGCATAAGCCAACGCCAGCGCCAACGCATGTTGAACCCGGTTGGTCAAAGGAATTATTGCTGGGTACCAGTACTTATCCGATACCCGCAGTTTCATTTGATAAACACCCAAGCTTGGACCTAACGCTGAACATGCGGATCTCTAACAAGCATTCCTTTCCGTTAAAGGTGCGAGATATCTTCAAAAACGTGCCCATTATTCATACCACCGCCAAGGAATCTCATGAATGGTTAAGCGGTCCTAACATGCGTTATTGGCCGCAGCAACTAAACTTTGCAGTTTGGTGCGCCACCAGTGGCTGTGGGGTAAGCGCGAACTTGATGAAGAATTCAATATTCATGTTTCATTTTCACTTCACGGTTAGAAGAATACTGCATGAGATGGGCGTTACTGCATTGCCGGGAGATGCCACGTTTTATCCAAGAGATAATAAATACAACGTTCCAGCCTATAACAGGCTTTGTAAGGAGTTCGGTGTTGTAGGGAAGGATTTTAGATGCACTGTCGGTGCTAACAATGGCTTGGGGCATATTTGGGCTTATTGGGGGATTGGTGGACACGAGCTAAGTGATAAGGAAGTTCATGCATTGAATCTACGATGGAATACTGGGTATCACGAAGAAACTCACGACAGTAGCACCTTCTTTGAACCAAATGCCAAGACCACTAAGGAAGTCAGAGACGGACCTCTGTTCAAAGACGAGGGTGGTAAGTATGCAGGGGCCAATCCACTGATTATTAAGATTACCAACGACGAGCAAACGAAGCAATATCTTAATTTCATACCCCCAGGAGGTAAAGGACTAACTAGAGCCGGCCTTGCCCGTTTGAACCGCAGCATAGAAGCTTACGTGTATTCTATCCTTGGAGCTCAGGTAAATACCCGATCAAATATAATTGGAAATACCGGCGCCGCAGAAGAGACGCGAGCCGAAGCTTTGATTCTATTCGAAAGTTCAATCTTGGAGGGCGACATTAGCAAGGGCGTACAGCGTTACCAACTAGCTATACAAAATTCTAAGGCAAGGTTGGACTATGCAGTAGCCCCGGGTTGTTGGTTAATGCCTAGTAACTTATCTATAAATACTGGCTCTGTAGTAGGATACAACAACAAACTTCAACGAGCTACTAAGGACATGAAGTTTGGGGTGAATGACGTGAACTCTGACACTCTTAGGAACATTCCTCACTTCGTAGAGAAGCCAAAAAAGTCACACGAAACGAAGCTACCCGTAGTTAAGAAACCATCAAAGAAGGTTATGCCTGCGATACCTGAGGAATATGACCATAACTTACTAAAAGCCGGCTTAGCCGCCGCAGGCGTTGGTCTGAGTTATTATATATGGCGATGAACAACCCCTACGTAGCTGGAGTAGATTGTGTCTATACGACTTACGCAGGCGAGAAAAAATACAACCAGGCATCTTGGGTTGATGTCACGGGCATGTCCGTGAATTTGAATTACTCAGGAAAGAAATTGATCCTTTGTAGTATTTGAATTGGTACAAGCAGCCATGCCAACGTGGGCTTTAGGTTCCTGGATGAGAATGGCGTACTGCAGCCTATGAGAAATAAGACAAACAACAGGGAGCCTGCGCATTTCTCCGTAGAGCCCAACCCAGCCAGCGCCGAAAATCTATCGGTTTGGACTTTCCACATGGTCGCCGATTGCCATGGGAAGGTAAAGCTGCAAATGCGCGTAGATGACACCGGGAGCGTTTGCATAAATAGTATAGAAAATCAGAGAGATACGGTTTATAATCACAAGACCATTGGCACTCTTACGGTGGTGAGCCTTTAGGAGGATCTTTGATTCTTGAAATATATGAACCCACACGCAAAGGAAGATTGGTTTCTACATTTTTTGGAGGAGAAGGACTACTTAGAACAGCATTGGCATGACACCGGGCTGTGGGTGAAGGTTGGGGGCCTGGGATTGATCATGTGTACCATTAGCATTTCGACGGGGTATTCGTGTAATGTCGGGTTTAGGATCGTCGATGAGGATAACCACCCATTACTACCCTACAGAAAAAAAGATAATAATAGGAACCCAGCTCATTTCTCGTCGGAGCCCCCACCGTTAAGCACAGAAGACTTAACGCCGGTAACTTTTCACATGATAGCCAATTGTCAATATGCGAAGCTTCAGGTTCTTCCCAACGACGTTGCCTACCTTCGGATAAATGCCGCTCCGTCAAAAGATCCTCCAACGGATGCTATTTGGAATCATAAGCCCATTAGCACCATGAGCGTGCTGCCGCTAGTTCCGCATTATCAAGGCGGCGCGAATACTATCTTTACTTATCCCCAGTCGAGGACGCCTCGGATGTCTGACGACGATAAGCCACCAGTAATACACAAGGATAAGATCAACCCTTCATCTTCTTCAGGAGTACCACTCCAATAGCTACTACGAGGATCCAAATGTTATTCCCCACGAACTTCAACAGTTCACCGCCGGCCCTAAGTGCCAAGGAAACAACCGAACCCAGCAGCCCAGGAAGACCGGCTGCCATCTTTTTTCCCAAGTCCGTCAGCCCATTGCCTAATTTCTTTACGCCTGCACCCGTAGCCTTAAGCGCGTTAAGGATGACTCCTACTACGGTGCTAATAGCAACCGCAAACGCCAGCGGAACGCCATACTTCAAAAGGGCTCTTTTTACCTTTTCCTTGGTGGTAAGCCCCAGCTCCTTTTCCAGGTTGTCCTTCTGCGCCTGTAATTCCGCAACTCTCTCCTGAAGGGTTTCTACTTCCTTTTGGGCAGCCTCCCTTTCCTCTTCGGGGCGAGTCTGGTCAGCAATTATTTCCTGCTGCCGCTCTATTTGCCCCTCCAGGTCTTCGATAGCCTGATCTCTTTGCCGGATTTGCTCCTCTTTAGTGTTGATTTCGGCAACCAACTGCCGCCGTTCCTCCAAAGAGCCGGCTATGGTGGTACGTAAGTTCTTAGCTTCTTCCTTGCTCATGTCCAGGTCTTGCAGGGCGAGCTCGAAGGCTTTTTGGGCTTGGTTCCTATCGCGCAGGGCTTTGTCTGTTTGTTCTCTCATTTCTATCATTCTTTGGTTTTTATCGTTAAGTTCTCTCTTTTGAGCATCGAGGAGTAGTCGGTTTTGCCTCATGTAATCTGCTTCCCTTTCCTCCATTGTTTCCTTTAGTCCTTCGACTTCCCTTATCGCTTCGATGCCTTTTCGTTGCCGCTGCATTAGGGTCTTGAACTTTTCAAAGGCTTCGCTGGTGTTTTCATCGTTTTCTCTTAGTCTTTCCACCAAATTAGGCCTTCCTAATGCGTCTTTGATTTCTTTTGGGAGATTACTGGTGAGCCTGTCGGAGTCTCTCCTTTGGTAGAGATTATACCACTTATCCCTTCCTCGGTACTGGATTTGAATTTGCCCCTTATCTCCGGTTTGGAAATTAAGGCGGGCCAAGTCCACATTTGGAAATTTCTCCCTTACGTCGTCTAAAAGCCCCCTTAGCATTTCAGTTCTTAGGTCCGTGGAATCCAAGTTTTGCAATTCCAAGTACTCCGGAATAAATCTCCCTGGGTTCCTCGATTGCCACTTGTCCTTTAAGGAACGCCAGGCCTCGCGGGCCCTACTTCCGAACCTATCTCGAAGCCTATCCCAAATATACTCGCGGGACACGTCGTCATTTGGGATTAACGTATCGTATTCTTCGTCGTTAATATCGACTTGGCCTTCTTCAGTAAGGGGGTCAAAATCCGTTCCTTCTACTTCCATTATATATGATAAGCTCAAAGTTAAATCCCAACGCATTACCTAAGCAGGTTGGCGGACTAAAGGCAGAACGCACCTTTCACCGGGTCACCTTTACGCCTTCTAGCGCTAAACCTGGAGAAACGCTGTACGTAGGCGTGCCCCGCCTAACAGATAACCTAGTGTTGGTTCCTGGCACCCTGGCGCTAAGGTTTGACCTAACAATACAACCAAACACTGCGGACGTGCGTTACGTCGTCAATAACGTGGGTAGAAACCTCGTTTCCAAAATACGCGTAAAGTTCGCCGGGGAATCCCTCTTGGACTTAAACAGGTACGATTTGTATACCACGTACAAAGACCTATGGTTAACAGCATTTGACCGCGCGCAAAGGATAGAGCAGGGAATCGCCAGCGATGCCATACGCAAGGTAAGAAGCGCAACCTCTGGCGCCTCAGGAGAAGACGAAATAAAGACGGCTTATGGTACTAAATATGTCGTTCCATTAGATTTCGAAGTTATCACGAACCACGGTGCATACTACCCAAGGCAGCTAAGCGAACTGCAGTTCGAAGTAACCCTAGCAGACACTACAAACATCCTGCAGGGAAAGGACGTAAGTTCCTCAGCCGTCCACCCATACTCCGTTACTAACTTAGAGCTGCAGTACGAAACGGTATACAGCGAAGATTTAGCACGTAGCGCCGGTATGGAATACAGCGCCGGGAAGGCTTTCCTTTACGATCACGTCGTGATGTACAAGACGTTCAGCTTTACAAACAACGTCGAAGAGGTCATCAACCAAAGCATTAACCTTCCCAGGCGCAGCCTCACAGGGATAATGTTGCTGTTCGCAAAGACATACACGGCAGGATTGCGTGACTCTGAGGCGTTCTTTAATCCTAACATCACTAACGTAGGCGTTAGCATTAACGGAGTGCCTAATAAGGTTTACTCACAAGGGATAAAGCCCGAGGACATGTACCGGGAAGTCGCGCGTAAGTTTGGCGACCAAATTGGCCCAAAGGAATTCTTTAAGGATAAGTATGCGCTGTGGATCGACATGCGCACAACGAACGACGAAGACCTACATGGTCAGGGTTTACGCCTGGTAAATACCCAGGACGGCATTACGTTGGAGATCAAGCGCACCAAACATGCCAGCGACACTACTAAGATAAACGCGTACATTTTCGTAGTCTCAGACGCGCAGCTAAGCGTGGAAATGAATCAGCTAAAAAGCGTTGCCTATTAAAATATTCCTTGCGTATAATATGCTTCGCGTATTTCAAAACAACGAAACCAAACTGCAATGCATAGTGCAAGGCGACAAACTGTACTTCAGGGGAAAGGAGGTGGCTTTGGCGTTGGGCTATGAGCGCCCTAGAGATGCAATTAGAGCACACGTATCTGAGAAATACCAGAAAAGATGGGTTGATCTACAAGGGGCTTCAAATCACCGCTCCCCTACTACGCAACCACATTCCGTGTTTATATCCGAACCTGGTTTGTACGAACTGATATTTAGCTCTAAGCTACCCAAAGCTGTGGAGTTTCGTGATTGGGTCTTCGAGGAAGTCCTACCCGCGCTGCGTAAAACGGGCAAGTACGAGATAGAAAAGCGGTTTGACGGTCCAAACAAGTTGGTATTCAAAATAGAAAATGAATTCGACCTGCATAAAAAGGTAGTAGACTACATCCGCAGGTTTTACCCCCAAATGCTCGTGACCCCTGGTCTAGGCGAACTGCAGGATTCGGATGGAAAGCGCATAAAATGCTGGCAGAAAGGATATCAACGCGGGCAGCCCGACTTGTTAATTCTTAATGCACACGTGCGATACCGTGGCTTCTGCATCGAGCTGAAGACTCCAAAAGGCAACGGGGTATTATCCGAGGATCAACGCCGCCTCTTACAGAGGTATGAAGAAAACGGTTATAAGGTAATGATTAGCAGCGACTACGATGTCATTTGCAGGGAGATCACGGAGTATGCACAAGGAATTCGCCTGCCATGTAGGTGGTGCTGCAAGCGCTTTAAAAGCGCGCAGACTCTGGCAACGCATTTGAGAATATTCCATAGGTATAATGGATAAGGATAAATTTAACGAGTTAAAGTTCATACAAACACACTGGAGGGATTTAACCGTGGGGGAGATTTACGAGATAAAGAATTACGTAGTCTTTGAAGACATCGACCGCCTGCGTTTGGTCTTAAAGAATAAAAAAAGAACATACACCCTTTGGGCGCCCGATAGAATAAGGTACGCCATCGAAGGGCAGGACGTTACCCATGTTATGAGTCATGGTAAAAAGGATGGCAGGTGGGTATTTGATGTAGTCAAGTATGAGCCTGAGAGTCCTCTGCATAGCTAAGCTTCGTTCCTCAGCTTACTAGCGCGTCTGCTAAAGTCCGCTGCGCTTTAGGATCCGCGGAGCACCAATGCCCCACAAAGGATCCTTCGGGGAATACCTTGCCACAATGAAGGCAGGTGTATTTTTTCTCCTCACGAATTGCGGGGGTTTCAGGGATTATGCAGTCGCTTGGTAGTTCGCATGTAATACAGTCCATATATTGAAAGGGCGATTAGGAATCCTCCAAAGAATGCGGCTGCGTAGGCTAGCATATACCTTTAAAAGGGGTCCTTATTTTTATTGTTGTATTGATGATACTTAACAAACAACAAGAAAAATAAGAATGGGATTTGAGACTCTTTGCACAAACCCTGCTTTACTATTAAAGGCCCCAAGAAACTATTTCAAAAGTGTCTCAGAATGTTGACAATAAGGTTAAATCTTTGTTAAGGATGCCTGGAAACTATTTCAAAAGTGTCTCAGAATGTTGACGTTTAGGTTAAATCTTTGTTAAGACAGTTGAAGATATGTTCCTCTTCTCTAACACAACCACAACGATCGCACTCCTGCCTCCAATACTCCCTTTTAGTCCACGGAACGCCTTCGGCGCGTTCGAAAGAGGGGAAAGTACGGACTATCTTCTTATGGTAATCTATGCGATTCCTTAAGTAATCCTCTTTATGCGGGCAGCGACACATCAAATCCGCACATTGGTAGCAATCCACGCCTTCCAAGTCGTAAGCGCGGGAGAGAAACCTATAATTCACTTCATGCGTTCTCCGGTGCGTCTGTAAACGTTGACGACTACTAAGTATCTTATTACAGAAACTACACTGTCTGGTTCGATTACAGACGCCCCTTTTCAGATGCTGCTGCATTTCAAAGGGGTTGAGGAATTCCTTATTACAGTCCTTACAAAGCCCACAAATGCGTTTATCCTGATGTTGTTGCATCTTTTGAACGGTGCTGAATTCCTTACCGCAATCCTTACAAACCTTACTAATTGGCTTCTTCGTGCAAACTCCATGCCGAACATGGTATTGCAGTCTTTGTTTGGTGCTGAACACCTTTTTACACATCAAACAGTCCATATATACTTAACAGTATCTTAGCCTCCATTTAACATCCTTAACAAAGATTTAACCTTATTGTCAACATTCTGAGACACTTTTTAAACAGTTTCCACATATACTTAACAAAGATTTAACCTTATTGTCAACATTCTGAGGCATTTTTTGGAATAGCTTATGGGCGACTTAACAAAGATTTAACCTTATTGTTAACATTCTAAGACACTTTTTAAATAGTTTCCAGGCATCCTTAACAAAGATTTAACCTTATTGTTAACATTCTACGGGGGATATCGCATGAAGTCCTTAACGGACTCCTTAGCCCACGTTGCCATCGTCAAGAGCGCACCAAACCTTTCCGCGCGCTTCAGACCGCACATTTCATCGTACAACTCCTGCACGCGCTCTTTTAACCGGTCTATCTCCTCCCTTTGCATTTCTATGGTGTCTCTTTTATCTTTTGCGTCGGCGACAATTCTTTGCACTGCTTCCACTGGCTCCATATATATCAGGGAACAAGTTCCCTTCGAAAGAAGGGATATAAATGAACCCAGATCACATGCCTTGTAACGCTCTGATAGTAGGACCCACCGGCTGCGGAAAGACCCAATTCGTAGTAGAGCAGCTATTAGGACCCTTTAGATACCGATTTGACTACATAGTGCTGCTCTGCCCCACCTACGTGAATAACCGCACCTGGACGGGCATAGGAGTGAACGATGACGACTTCTTCGTAGATATCTTAGACCCCAATGAGTTATCCAGCAATCTTAAGTTCTGGCACAAGCAATTCCCTAAGGATACACAGACACTCCTCATACTGGATGACATCGCCTGCGGGGACGACGTAAAAAGACGCACCTCCGAATTAGTGAAGCTCGCCTTCAGCGGTAGGCATGACAATATCAGCGTTTGGTTGCTTTCCCAGCAGCTTACCAGTGTCTCTAAACCCTTCAGGGAAAACATAGGCTCTCTCGTAGTATTTTATACTCCAAGTAAGTCTGACCTGGAAACCATCTTAAGCGACTACGGCGGTGAGATATCCAAGGAACAGTTGCATGAATACATGCGGCATTTAAAAACACACCAACATTCCAAGATGATCTTCTCTTTGAGGTTTCCGTATTCCATAAAGATCTGCGATCTTTAACTCCTAATGTATATGGATATTGAGCAGCTCTTAGATGAAGTCCCCACACAGTTAGATGAAAGTAACCTCAAGGAACAACTTAACATCCTTGTGTCTTCGGGGAAGTGTAAAGAAATGATAGGCAAGGAACTTACCCATGAGCAAGTTAACAAGCTGTCGGAAGAGGAGGTTAAGAAGTTCCATAAGAGGTACGAGGCCGCCCTTGCAAGTAAGACCACGGACGCCGTAGCAGATTCCGCTATCCGACTTGCAACTAAATTGCTTGAACTTGCGCTGCCCATAGACGACGTGGAGCAACTACGGAAGGACATTAGCGAGGACTATGTCATCGCCCAAGAACTTAAGATAACCTGCGGGTGGTTGTCTTTGAAGTGCGGTAAGTTAATGGCAGTCGCCTCTGCGGCTTTGCACGTAGCTCAGCACGTTGACTTGAAGGAACTTGCGGGCACCTTTGGTGCCTCTTGGAAGGACTTCAAGAAGGACAGAGAAGTCGAAAAGGTCTTCCAGGCGGCACTTGCTGAGGTACCTGATCAAGTCGCCTCAAGTACTTAGTTAAGTCATTCGCGGGAATTGCCCAGGTCGCCTCAAGTACTTAGTCAAGTCGTCCTTAAGTCATTCTCAAGTACTTATCAAGTCCTTCAAGTCCTTAGATATAAATGAGTGAACCAGAGTCGAAGGTAGAGCAGCCCCAAGAGGAGCAGAAGATTACCAAGGCTAAATCTCCAGGCAGAGTTGCTGCCGGAAAGAAGCTCGCGGAGATGAATAAAAAGAACAAAGCCAAAAAAGAAGAAAAGGTGGAGGAAAAAGAAGAGGAATCCTTCATTAATCCTGGGTACGTCATTGGCGCGTTGGGAGTCATCATAGCAGCAGGTAGCCTTTACTTACAATGGCGGGCTACGAAAAAGGTAGAACCACCAACATATCACGCACCTGTGGAACGAGCTGTTAGAAAAAGTAAGATCCCTGAAATGGAGTAATAACCTTCTCGCTCTGTAATATAATGTCAACCGCGTTATTGAAAACTGTTGAAGAAGCAGCTATTATTACTTCCATCGTTGCGGGTATTGGTTGGGTAGGTAAGAAAGTGCTCAAAGAAGACTTTACTGAAGACCCAAGCAAGAGCTTCGCTAATTTTGTTAAGATGACCGCTGCCGTAGGCGGGGCTATCATGGTAAAGGATTACCTACGGAAGGAAAAGTACCTACCTACGACGTAACTCGTGAAAATCCCTGTGATTTTCTAATATATAATGGCTAGCGTGGTCGTAGGCGGAATTGTTGCAGCTTTAGCATTCACTGGAGCTAATTATGGTGGTCAGTATTTGGATAGATTAGTTAGAGGCGACAAAAGCGGAGATTTAGCCGCTGAGAGGAAAAGGCATGATTTAGCGCTGGAGAAATATCAGCGGGACGTGGCGGCTTGGAATGAAAAAAGACAAGCTTACAGGGATTGGTTGGACAAGAACTACCAAGACAAAATGCAGGCGGATAAGAACTTCGAAAATACAGACTACGCCTTTAAGCTTTATGCGCAGGCGCACCCCGACTTTAGAATGAGAAAGCCCCAGTTTAAGGATTACTATCAGCCTTCTAAGAAACAAAAAGATAGCGAGTTGGTCTTTGTAGGAGTCGCAGGGCTGGCGGGAGGCGTGGCCTTGGCGTATCTAATATAATGATCGTCTTTTTGGAAAGCGACAAGAATAACTTTACCACTTATCTGAATCCTCCCATCCGCGCGGAAAGGGTTCGGTTGGTTAGTTGCTCTTTGTACAATTCTTGGTATAATTTGATTGGCGGCTTTGTCGTCGTGACTTCCACCAAACCAAAAATACCAGATTCCCATTACACCCCCATAACACTGGCTAAGGAGCTAGCAAAGCATGGATATACTCTTACCACAGGATTACCCCATGAAATGACATTCAAGAAAAATAATGGGAGCGCTAATTTAAAGGGCAGTCCATTGGTAGAACTCCTGGGCCTTACTAGTACCACGATCAATGGTCAACTTGACGTGAAATGGAAAGTCGCATCCTCTTACGAAGTCTATTGCGACTTGGTCCATAGTTACAACAATGGAGAAAAGTCTTCTCTTATGTCCAAGTTTCTGCCCAAAGGTAATCCATTTGACCCAGTAGAATACACTCCCATTTCTTTAAGCTATGACTTGTCCAATTTGGTAGAAAGCATAAACATCGCCATTAAGGTGGACGGAAAGACGGTGGATTTTAACGGACGTAAGATCAATCTCGTCCTGGAATTCATATAATGGGCCGCGTAGAGGACAAACTCAAAAGGATTTACTATGGGCCTGAAGGCTATTGGAAAGGAGCGTCGGCCATCAAGAAACTCGCGACCGCGGCCAGGGTATCAGAAGAAACAGCTAAGAACTGGTTAAGAAAACAAACCCTCTGGCAGGTCTATCTTCCCGTGCCTAAGTACATTCCCAGGCCCAGCTTTACCGTAAATACCCCCAATGAAGTTTATCAGGCGGATTTGCTTTTCTTACCGCACGATAAGGTGAGAAAAAAGACCTATAGGTACGCTTTGACCGTAGTCGATATCGCAAGCAGATACAAGGACGCCGAACCCATAACCAGCAAGGATTCTGGGGAAGTCGCAGAAGCCCTAGGTAGGATTTATAAGCGCGTCTTGAAATGGCCTAAGCTGCTACAAGTGGATGCGGGGACAGAGTTCATGGGCGTGGTAACTAAGACCCTGAAAGACCACGACACTAAGATTAGGAGAGCCGAAGCAGAGTACCACAGGGGTCAGAGCATCGTCGAAAGATTTAATAAGACCCTGGCCGAGCGTCTCTTTGGATACCAGTATTGGAAAGAGCTGGAAGATCCCTCCAAACGCAACAGGGAATGGACCCAGAGGCTCCCCCAGGTCATCGCGGCTTTGAATAACGAGGCGGCCAGGGCTACGGGAATAAAACCCAGGGATGCTATGAAAAAGAAACACGTGGAGCACAAGTCCTACGTCAGAAGTTCAAGGGCGGTCGGACTAAAGGAAAAAAAGCTCCCCCGCAACATAGTGGTCAGATACCTCTATCAGCCGGGGGAACTCGAAGGTGGCAGTAAGAGAGCCACGGATCCTAACTGGTCCCTGGAAACGTATGAGATTTCAAAGTCCGTCACCAAGGAAGGGCAGCCCGTGTTGTATTACCTAGATGGCCCAAGTCGTGGATTTGTCAAGGAAGAGCTGCTCATAGTCCCCAAAGACTCAGAGTAGTGCTGCTCCACGCGCCCGATTACACTCTAGGCATGTCAGTCTTACGTTACCTCTGCAATGGCCGCGCTTGTTGTTGATACGATCCACGGAGAACTGCTGATCGTCATTTGGGTCAAACCTCCATAGTAGAGGTATGTTACATTTGGCACACCTTGCCCCTTTCTTATAGACGTCGTCCACGCATAGGTCGAACGTCATATTTTTTTCTTCGTCGTGCCGCTTGTAGCGAAGGAGTTTCTTAGCAATGTTCTCCTTTGCTATGTCTTCTGGCGTCTTATCGTAGCGCAATTGCGGACCCCAGGCTCTTTTCAACTGCTTGGCATATTCTACGCGGCTTACGGCGGTGTAGATAAGGTTGCTCCAACACAGCCGCTGGTCTATGATCCATAAGGTTTCTTTTATGGTAAGCCCTTGCGCGCTGTGGACTGTCATGCAATAGCCCAAGCGCCAGTCTGGATGGGAGGTAATTCTTTCCACCTTTTCTATGGGTACCCAGGCTTTATCATGCGTTACCGCATTTTGCAGTTGGATGTCGGTACCAGGTACCCAGACGTCTCTTTTTTGCATGCGGGTGTCGTGGGGTTTATAACAAACAGGTACGGGATGTGTAGGGAAGCGCTCTTGGTGTATATTTAGCAAATCCTTTTGTATGCGAGACTGTGCTGCGCGTTTGCTGCTCAGCACCAGATCTTTTGGATGCCATGTGTAAAGGAAATCCTCGTATTTCTTCACTCGTACGCGTTTGCGCAGCGTCTTGCATTGCTCGGCATCACTGAGCCCCCTTAATTCCGCTTTCAGGTTCCTTACTTGATCCTTGCTGCGGTAGTCGGTGTTAATTTCCTCCGCATGGTCTACGAAATCTTTCAGCCATTCGTTGGGCATCTCTCCGGCTATTGGTGGAGGCTGGCAGGGATCTCCGGCGAATATTACTTGACACTTTCCACGGAGGAATTCTACGAATTCTTTGAGGATTTCCAAAGGTACGGTGCAAATCTCATCCCAAAGTATCACCGGAGGTATGTCGTGGATGGCTTCTGGTACCCACTTTTGGCCATTCCAACAAAAGAAGCTGTGGTACGTTTGAGCGTCGTGGCCCATTTCGCAGAGTTCTCTTTCCAAACGGTGCGTTGGCGTTAGCACCTTTATCTTAGGAAAGAGTTCTAACACACGCGTCGTCTTACCGCTGCCTCCCGTACCGTAAAGGTAAGAGAAGCGTTGGTAAGAGATTGGGTCGGCAACTGAGGGCAGTGGCTCTTCCGTCGGCGTAATGGAACCGCGGGTGTGTTCTCCGTGATATTCTACACGTGCCCTCCAGGCTTTTATTTCTTCATCTTTGACGCGCCATTGGCCACTTTCTGCAAGTTCATCGGCAGCGTAGAATTCCTTCATCTTTTCCAACACGTGCGGCTTCACATATAAGGAATCCGTGGCTACGCGTGGAATGTCTTCTTTGTCAAACCGCAGTAGCATCGCCAATAGGTTAATGTGCGCATATGCGAGCATGCTGGCACGCAGATGGTAATACTGCGGTCGATGGTCCTGGTAATAACACAGCGCATTCCATTCGTGTAGCTTATCGTCGACAATGTAGTCCCATTTCTCTACGGATACCATCGTTCCTTTGTCATGCGCACGTTTTATGAGGAAGCTTAACTCGCCGGCGTCCGTTATTAGGCGTCGCTGCATATGTTTTTCACCCTCCTTAGCGCCCTGCGTGAATTTACCTATGACCACACGCGCCGTGGGGTTATGCTCCGGTAACCATTGCGTGAAGGCGCTGTGACAAAGTATGGCTTCATGCGCTGTGTATTTTAAAAGTTTGCGCTCTTCAAAGAACTTCAATAGGGGTATGGGCATCCATTCTTTCTCCTGCAGGTGCTTCCCATACCACGCATAGATTATGGGGTGCAGACCCGCTGCTAATTTCCAGGTGGTCAACCGTACAAACCCCGTTGCTGGGGCGTCGTAGTGACCATCCAACGCAACACGAAAGAACTGTGAATCTGGATGTCCGTAACGGTCGTAATATTCCTTACAGTCTCCCAGGCCCTTAAAGCTTGCGGGGTAACAATGTTTCATATCCAGCGACACGTATTCGTCTTCATCGTATTCCATGTTCCACAGACCGCCGTGGCCGTGTTCTACGCAAGCTTTAGCTATGTCTTTGAACTCCTCCGGCGTGGATTTCCAACCGTTTCTTTTCTTTGCGGCTAAGAAGTCCAAACTGCGACTGCTAAGCACTTCGTCGGAGAAGTCTTCTCCTAAAGTCTCAAAGGCGCTTTGAATGCGCAGCTGTTCCACTTCAGGACGATACAAAGTACCATCTTGGGTCATAAATTGACTTCCCTCCGCATCCATTAACCAAATAGAATTCTCGTGCATTAGTTCTGCAAGCGGCGACTCCTTGTAAACGCGCGTCTCCTTCTTCTTTGGGAACCTTAACTCCCTCCACGCATGTGCGTTATGCTGGTAAATTACAATAGGCGCACCCCGGCCTCCATACTTGTGCGTCCCGGAGTAAATGAAGCCGTCGGTGATGTCTTTCACGTGTATGCGCCTTTCTAAAGCAACCTCTAACTTCTTGATGTTTTCAATGGTGGCTCCTGCCCTACGAGTAGCATGCTCCCATTTCCTGATGGCTTCTCTTCTCTTCAACGTAAGCTTACCTCCCCTAGAGGAATCCTCGAAGAACTCTCTAACTAACTTACCCACGCAGTTACCCGGATGCCGCATTGGTTTGAGCTTCTTAACGTCCGGGTTCTTAATTTCATACGCACCGTAAATAACCACGGTGACCGGGTAAGCAACTTCGTAGAACAACATGTCGATGCCCACCAGCGCCCCATGACGTGTGTCCTTGTTTAAAACGAACAGGTCCTTCCTGCCAGACGCCCGTATTGGATTCCTGCCCTTTTCTATTATCCACTCGCCGTCTAAATACTTTATAAACGTCAACTCCAGGCGGTAATTACCTTCGGGCATTAAGTCAATTATCCTTTCTGCTCTTTCCTCGCTCATCGTCTCATCTGTATCTCCCTCCATAAACGTTGTGAAGGCAAAGTCGGCGTCTAAGCGGTCCAGCACCTGAGTTCGCAGTCGGCGCACAGTCTTGTTACTAATGCTTTTGATGGTGTCCATCTATATCTAAGGAATATTTTATCCTCCGTTTGCGACACAAACATAGCAGCAGTAAGGAAATCTTCGCGCAACATATAACAGAACACGGGTAATTCCCGCGGGGGACGCTAGTGCATAAACACGGGTAATTCCCGGGCGATTCCGAATGGTGACCGCGAGTCCCCCTTACTGCTGCTATTTGTAATACATAAAATAACTATTTGCAATAACTATTTGCAATAACTATATGTAATATCACTTGCGTTTTCTGTTCTGTTTCTTTTAGGGTTAATTATTGCAAGGAGATAATTTTCTGGTGTAAACCGCTTAATCCTATTTTATCTAGATCCCGCCTGTGGGGAAATCATTTAATGCAGTTCGCTTTTGTTGTCGTGTAAGGGGCTGGGGAAAAACCCCAAAAATTGAGCACAGCGGAAAATAATCGTGTAAGGCAAAAGCATAAAAGTAATATATCATGTGTGTTAAAAAGAAATCTTGCACAAAAAATATATCCTCCTAGCTACAAGGAAAAAACACAAATGGTACAGCCCCTCTCCTCAAATATCAAAGTATTGAATATCGTTATTATTATTATTAGATTATATTATCATATATCTTTTTCTTTCCATTACTTTTTTTTTGGGTGTCATATTAGTTATTTCATATTATAAATACTGTAACTCGGGTCAATTGACACCGTACATCAATAATGTTAAAATGACCAACAACAAATTTACTATACCATTGAAAGGGTGTCAGTGACAGTGATCCTGGACACTAAATGGACATTAAATGCTTCTTGAATTTATAGACAAATTTTTCAGACATATTTCATGTATTTGGATTTTTTGTTTTGATCTGGTCTGCAGTCTGCGTTTGTCACACACCCGCAGGTAACCTCTCAGTTGAACTCAAGTCTTAATTGGATAAAAATCCTACTTTTTGTGATTTTGGTTGTTTTGACTGATCAATAGCACATTTCCCCCTTAGTTTTTAGCAATAGATATCACTCCAGTCCAAGAAGTAAAACATGTGTATTGTCTTCTTGAGTTATAATGACAATCCTGGCCCAGATGGCTACAAGTTGATCATTGCTTCAAATAGAGATGAGTATTATGAGAGACCAACTGAAGTAGCAAAGTTTTGGGAAAAGAATTCAAATGTCATAGCAGGTAAATTATGTACCATGTACTTTACTTCATAAAGGTTGGGTATTAATGTATTAAATCCAGAGATAAAGCACCTTCTTAGATGAGTCCTATAACACATCCCTTCTCATAATGGCTGACGAGCGCGAGAAAATGAGGTCACCCAGTCATCTTGCAAGGCTGAGGAGAGGGCTTAGGATGCTCATCACTCGACTTTACCCCACTGGGGTTTCATTATGCAGCAGTAATCCATGATCTGTAAGCAATAAGAGTGAAAAGTTCCATAGCTGCTTGATCTACACAGTAAACTAAGTTCAAAACGTTTTTGCCATTATGACAATTTTTTTCATTTCAAGGCATTTTCCCAATGAAGACGACAGCTGTTACACTGGCCTACAGGATGAGCTGCTCTCTGATGCCTACAAAGATGCCTGCAGGGCAATATTTGTTAAATTTGATGGACAAAGTTGTGGAACAAGGTCAGTATTCAGTATTAATGGTCAGTTATTAATGAACTATGAAAGACTATCACCTAATTACCTATCTTAGTGGAGGTCTTGATCTCAGTGGGAAGAGAGATCAGGATGATAGACCAAAAGATAGGTTCCTTATCGTAAACTTGTGTCATATTTTTAAAGTATTATATATTTCCATTAAATTATTAAACTTTTTAGCTTGCTTGCATGGGCGTAATAGTTTCCTATTTTATACCAATTGTCATTCCCTTGAGAATAAGATTCTTCGTTTCAGTTGTATCCATATATATATATTACTGTTTTTACCACAAATGTAAGTCTTATTGCTTTCTGATTGGTCAAGAGCCATGGTATGAATAAGAGGACATACCAACAAATTACGTCGACAAATTACAAATCCCTCTTGTTCGAAACCATATTTCTTTCAAAATTTGTGAGTGGTGTTTTTCTTTGTTCGTAGATAAAAGGACATTACATGTTAAACCATCAAAATTTGTTAATTCCTCCCATGATATGCAACCAACAAACAAAGAAATATTACTCTAGAGAATGACATGTGGTCTGCAATGGGAAAACATTATTCCCAAACTGAAAATGGTCATTGAGAAAACAAAATGTCAATGTACAAATATAGTCATTATGTAGCTTGCGTATCTTGCATGACACAGGCTAGTAAAATTATTATCAATGTTTTTCAATCTAAGTCAATCAAAACTTAGATCCATTTTCCCCCCACTCAAATGATTTTTATGATGACATACTGGATGATATATGATTGTACTGATTTGTAGAACAAACACAATAATCCTGGTTGATGCCAAAGGTCATGTGACTTACACTGAAAGAACCTTGAGTAATGGTGCTACTGATCCTGATGATGCAGACTGGGTTGTCAACTGCCATGAGTTTGATATTATCAAACACTAGATTTATATAATATTGCTAAAACTTTTGCTACACTCTTTAAAATATATATTCCACAATGCTTTTCGTAAGGTACAGTCTATATAATACAGGATAATAGTTTACGTTAATCTAAAGTTGTTTCATAAGAGTCTACAGTCATTCGTTATTTAAAAATATAGAGGATATTACATGGCGAGCGGAGATACGAAATTTATCTTCGAGTGTTGAAAAGATTTTCAACACGAGAAGATAAATTTCGTATCTCCAAGCGCTCATGAAATATTCTGTTTATTATATAAAATCAATCAACTTAACAAGCTTTTTATTATTATAAATATATGTTATTTACCGGCCAGGAGGTCCGGATAGGGAAAAACTGTGCCCGAGGTCTTGAATATACGTTTTTAAGACCGAAGGCACAGTTTTTAACTCGTGGATACGCGAAGCGTAGAAACGAGTTATTGTGAGGGGTCTGAATATGCAAATGTGTCACTCGCTCGCTCACTCACTCACTCACTCACTCACTAAGATGTTAGCAGGATCGATAATTAAACGTTTGTCGATCGTCTAACGTCATCCGATTACTACGCATTTCTATAAAATATTTGCTCAGTTCACAGTGTAAATAAATAGTTTCATCCGAAACAAATGTAGGAGCCGTGACCATTGAAGGTCAAGATAAGTAGTAATGTAAATCAACACGCATAACGCAACGCTTTATGTTTATCGTCCCGATCGACCGATTATCTTGTATATTTAGTTTTTGAGCTCGTAGGTCGAATGTTTGCTGGAATAAAACACACAGCCCGCCTTTGAAATTAAAAACAGAGAAAGTGTTTTCAAATAAATCTTTTTCAATTATACTCTATACTTGACTCAGTTGACTCTATCGAAGTCGTAGTCGAAGTCGTCTTTCGTATTAATTGAATCGAAGTTCAGACAATTAATTCATCACAGAAATCGCTTTCAAACTCAACAAAATAGCGAAGAACTAGGTGTTAAAAGGAAAATAAAAAGGACGATTACTCATCTTACTAGATAAATTGAGTATTCAAAATATTAAATCGAGCGAAGTATTTGGAATCCTTTGAGAATGTCAACAAGCTGAGGGCACAGGAAGACCAATCTAAATATTCGAAAAGTGCAACAAGTATCCACGAGTTCGCCTAAGGGCCTTTGATTGCCTATCCGGACCGACCATAGGACGGCAAATAACGTTTTTCCCCCTTATTTTTTTACTTGTTTTTGTAATCGTGTTGTTTTGTTGTTTAGCGGCAAAGTTTACCGGTGAGCGAGCGCGGGCAGATACATGTACTGACAAAATACCGCCCGCTCAAACAGCCAATCAGAACGCACGCGTTTTTAGGATAACGGACCGGAAAAAAATAAAAAGTTTTTATTTATAAACTAATAGCTTAAATACACATGGTAACGATATTTTCACATGTGAAAATATCAGTTTTTCGAAAAGGAGAAATATGGGTATTATAATTGAAATTGCTTTTTTCGTTTCTCGCTCAACAATGCTCATAGTAAACAAAGTGCTCATAATTCAAGGAAAATGTGGGTGGCCCAAACCAGATGGCAAGTTAGAAATGAAAACTGCTTATCGTAAGACAAGATTTTACGCCCCCTTCTCACTCGAAACTAGTTTTCATATCACGAAAGGTCCCACGAAAAGGCCATTTATACTCCGTGAATCGTTTCTCAGTTGACTGTTCAATATCTTCCCCTCGCTTCCGCTATTTTTTAAAAAACTACCCCTCTTTTCGATAGTGACAAAGTTAACTCCCACAACTATGTTCTCAAAGAGAACTTCTTTGAGCGCTTTATTGATCTAAAGTTTTCTGAAAATTCTAAGCCACGAGCATCAATCATTTTTCTCTACAGTACAAAAAGTGCTGTTCGTTGGCAAATTTGCATCTTAATTTTCTGTGAAAATTTTTGTTTTTTATTCGTTTGTGAATCTAAAAAGACTTTGGAATATAGAGTTTTTGTGAAAATATTGTGATTTTCGGCGATTGAATTGAGCTACATTCGTATTGGTTTACTTTCAATGTACATCAATAAACTTATGCAAAAGTTAAACCAACAAAAACATCTCTCATGCAGTGTTTCTTGTTTTATTTTTCTCCGAGGCAAGTACAGTTTGCATTAAAAATGACCCGAAGCTATTTATATCAAAAAAAATAAGTATCAAGCAGTGTATGAAAACAAAATAAATGTAACAGAAAATAAAAACGAAATTCAAATAGATGGAAAAATAGCAAGGCTAAAAATGATTTGAAACAGAATCAACGAGAAGTGCATGGGATTTAAGTTTGGATTTATTACTCGCGGCTTTGATTAAATGTTTAATGTCAACAGCTTCAATGACTTTAAATGAGAAAAAGTTAAAAAAAATGAGGCTCGCGAACTTCTTTACTCCAATAACCGATTGTTTGTCAATTCTAATTTGGTTGAAGTGAGAGATCAAGTTTTTGAGCCGGAGCAATCCGCTTTTTTGCCAGGTTTAATGGTAATATGACGTGTTTTTCAAAGATTTTTTTAAATTGAGCTATTAAATTAAACTTAAGATCGAAGCTGTAGCGTTTGATTTTATAGTCTTTTGACGGTCTTGTGACCAGGCTTCAATTAGAAAAACGACTTCTTTTTTTATATTTTTACGTGCATGCCATCTGGCTTTGGTTATGGAGAGTGGAACCTTTATTTGGATGGGGTGGCCCATTTAGTTAAAAGCTGTTATCCAGAGGGGCCCTGTATTATTATTATGATGATAAAATATATGCTATATACATACAAAGAGATCGTATAAGAAAACTATACTGAAACTGTCACAATATACATACAAAGTGAAAATTGATAAAGAAAATTATATAAAGATATAAAAGAAAAAATGGCTGCCGAAAGCTTACAATTCCGAGTTTGGTATTTTGAACGCAATTAACTGGTTGTCCTGTTCCTTTAATTGTAATGAACGTAGCCGTGGGGCGGCGGTGGCGGAGACGTTATACCAACACAAGTCAAGTCATTTCATCCCAAAAATATTGGACACAAAGAAAACTGGATGAAAACAACCGACAGGAAGACAAATTACTGATGAATAAATATAAGATTGGCTATGTTTAGACAAAAAAGTGAATATATTATCGATTTTAAATGAGCTATTCAAAGCTCGGAGTAGGATTTTAGGTTTTTTGTTTTTGTTTTTTTCCCGCAAACCGCCGTTTCCAAAACAAGATTATTTCTCAATAGCCAATAAAGATGGAATAAAAATTTATATCAAGAGACATATAAATTAAGGAAAATCGTTCAAAAGATTCCTATCGGCGCTTTGTTTAGGCCAAGATAACAGGTGCGGTAAATAGAGTCTATTGGAAAATTTACCGCTTTGAAAACTGATGAAGAGAACAATGGATCGTGGGCATGTGCAACGGAAGTGATATTTTCCTTAATTGCTTTCTTAAAATAGATTTTGATGACTATCAAGTCCTTATAAATGCGCATGTTCGAGATTAGCTATGACGTCAATGCAAATGAGTTTTTCTAGGGGATAAAATATGGTGCAGTGTGCCTATCCTCAAACGACCTTCAACGATTTACTGAGTGAAAAAGCCTTGGATTTTGTCTTGGATTGCAATCACATTTCTCTGAAAATGTCGAAAACATTTAACCAGAGCGATAACTTCAACTCTCTCAACGAGTCTGCTTCGAGGAATGTCGAAGGGCGAAGGCATTCTGGGTTTTGTGTGCCCTCGATTTTGATTGAAGATTGGAGTGAGGTTAACTTCGAAGAAACTCTGGCTTCTTCTTCTTCTCGAGGTGCCCCGACAGCTCTCAAGGTTAGTGTTGGTCAGGTTTTCTTTACTGTTGCAACACCTTATCTTTGGCACATTTTAACATTTGCGAGCATGCATTTTGTGTTAAATTTCTCAGTTTCCATGACCTCGTTTTTTTCATTATCCTTTGTTGTTTATTTTATGCGTATTTTCGTTATTGTTTTTAATGTCGTCGTTAGTGATACATAATGATAAAAGGGTAAATTTTACACCGTGAAAAGATGAAAAAACTTACTGACGTTTGGGACGCTAGTCCTTCGTCGGAGTTGCTCTTTTACTCCGACGAAGGACTAGCGTCCGAAACGTCAGTAAATTTTTTCATCTTTTCACGGTGTATAATTTACCCTTTTATCATTATTGTTTCATTAGAAACACCGACGCAGCTCACACTAGTTTTTAGCTAGTTATCTCTTCTTAGTCATATTTAGTTTTTTTCAGTCTTTCCTTTCCCTTTCGCTTTCCCTTTTTCTTTTTCTTTTGTTTCCTTTGATTTTCGTTTTTCCCCATTCACTATCACCACTATCAGCATTGCACCATATGCCATAACACCTTAGCGTGACTGTCATTCCGATCCATGATACATGCACTTACCCACGTACGTGCTTTTAAGATAATCCATTTTTCATCAAAATTTTTAAAAAGAAGTTAATGATGGAGAGAAGTAAGGATGTTCATTGACATCAATTTGTATTGTTGAGTGATGTTTTAGTAAATTACTATACTGAACTGACTTCCTTTTTAACTAACATTTTGAATACCATGCAGTCTATCCTCCTTTTCATTGGAGGTTTTTGAGGCAAATGCGTTTTTTCGGCCCAATTAACACGGAAGACAAAAAATAATATTGGTTCTGATGTCAAGGATTATAAAACAACCCGGAAAAGCTGAAAATAATAAAGGCCTAAACCTAAAAGGCTATTTAAATAGAGACTAATTCCTGACGTAACCTTTATAATTTACGATTTTGTTTCAAAATCCCGAAAGATCCATTTCACACGGCAGTGTGCTTGGTGTTTGCTAATCTTGATTTTGCCTCATTTTGTTTATTATTCTCATTTCCGTTCGAGATAGTAAGAGGAGCGATCTATGAGAAATCGTAATTTACTCGAAAAAAATTTCCCGCGCTTTGGGAATGCCGCGTTTGCAAAGTTTTTCCCGCGATTTGTCATCGGTATCCGATCACAACACTTTTTAAATCCACATTGAATCAATCTAAAGTTATTAATCAATTTATTTTAAGTACCCTGATACATTTTTTTATTAATTTGTACAATTTTTTTCTTCTAGGGTTTGGTTGAACCACTCCGCTCCTGTAACCGCCAAATGTGTCCTCAAGCAGTATTGCAAGACTGCAAGTCACTCTGCCAAACCGTATAGACTAGATTATTATTTTATCAGAAGATAGACAGAAAGACTGTGTACTCTAACGTTATCAGGCGATATATAATCAGAAGGGCTGTATACCAATACTAGTCGTGTAAACAGAAGAAAACGCGGACTGGCTGACAAAAGGACCAGCGAATTCATCTCTCACATCTAGGATTTTTTGTTCAACTTGAGCGACTGGCCGTCTAGGAGCTTTGGCTCTATTTTGACAAAAGCCCGTAATGATTTAAGGATTTCCTTTTACAAATATAGAAGTGATTCAGAAAAGCAAAATTTCAATTGAGTGGGAAACATGTACACCGTATTTAGGCGTGTCAGTCAGTGAATGACATCAATATTCGTCCGTCGCTTTTTTAATCAAAGCCATTTGAATGTCATAGTTCAGTTCCTCGATTTTCCTGCTCAATGAAATCTTCTCAATCAGCAATTTACTATATTTTTTGACTTGTTTTTCTTCAAATTAGTGCAGATGAACGGGAAGTCAGAAGTCAGGGAACCCGAATTTGAAAAAAAATATATATATATGTCAAATGTCGATCAGAAAATCATATATCTAAAGCCAGAGGACGAGTAGAGCTTTGTTGAGATATTTGTACTAAAGTCTAGCTCCCTCAAACCTCAAACACTAGAACTCACAAACCTCCGTATTTATAGTGAAAAACCTTTTCTAATCCACGCGTTAAGCTTTGGTACTGCAAGCTTTTCATGTGAAAAAATACAGTGTTATCAATGCGGTTTGAGAGTAGTTACGTATTTGTAGGAAAATTTCAAAGCCTACCACTATCTGTATAAACGAAGCTTAGCAATTATACTTCATCATAAGAAAAAGATTAGCGTCGTAAATATATAGATTATTAGCAACTTAAAACCAAAATTTTATGTATTGTTCATTGCCATCTTATCGCCTTTTCAATAAAACTATTACTAACTAGATAAAGCATATCAACTAAAGCGAGAAACAAAAAGGTCGCTATAAATAAACCGAACTGATTTATTTATCATTGTGATCTCATAGGAAGTTATTGTGAACGTCACACAGAAATATCCAGACTCTGTACATATCTTTGTGAAATCAAATATTTATGAATAAAACCACGTATTTTGTATACGTATATATATAGTACATTTTAAGAGAAAGAGAACGAAAGGGAAGAAAGAAAGGGAGAAAGGGAAGAAAGGAGAGAAAAAAGGGAAAGTATGGAAAGAAAAGACAGAATTTTCCGACTATCCTATAGCACGCACTCTACATTCGATATTGCGTAGCAAGTTTCGTTCAGTCCGTTTGGAAATGATTAATGCATCAAATTAGTTTTCAATTCTAGGCACTGAAAAGATTTTCTGTCATATTATACTTTGTTTCCCAGCTGTTGTCACGGCATTTTGTCCAAATTCTCTCTATTAGTACGTAGCATGACTCTTCGTACGTCAGTACTGTAGTTTGAATTTAATCAAAAATAGAAATTCAAGTTGAAAATAGCTTTCAAGAAGATTAAGAAGGAGGATGACAAACGAATGAATGACTCAGGAAGAAGAAAATCGAGACTGAATAATTTGCCACTATCTTTGAAAAATGCCTATTACTTTGATTAAACTTTTCGCCAATAACTACTCTCACGTACCAACCCCGAATCAAATATCGTAAAGTTCTATTCACAAATTACGTGCGCTCAATATTGTACGAAACTATTTATCAGCTAGGAGAAGTAAATATTGCGAAGTGACTATTTTATTATCGTCCCTCGTTGACGTCGCTTCATTTTAATGGCTTCCCTGCAATTCACTGGCTTCCTTATTAATATAAAGTGCTCACGCCAGAACATTCTGTCAGTTAAAAAGAAAATCCATAAATATCGTATTATCAGGCTAAAAACCATTGAGGCTATGAACGACTATTAAATTGATAGTATTCAGCTAATCTGTTCAAAGCTATTAAAACGTTTCCTGTAAATAATGAATAGCGAAATTCAATATTGCTCCCCTAGTACATCTTTGCGGTAAATTTATTCTTTCCATTCTATTTTTTCAATATTAGAAAGAAAAATTGCTAGCTTCTATAAAGAAAATTACGAAGGTAAAAACAGACTCAATCTCTAACTTCGTCTAATGGGAGTGATCACGTGATTGCGCTCAGCAAATCAACTTCCTTCTCAACGCTCACTAAAAAGATGACATTGGAAGATGGACAATAAAGTGCCTACAAATATAGCTGGGAAAAAAATTTAATAAACTAGTTTGAACTATACCTCGAAAAATAATATGAGAAAAACAATAATCATAAAATTATAAATTTTGCTCACCTTGACCAAAAAAGTTTTTTTCTATCATTGATCAATAACCTACTTCAGATGCATACATGAGTAGATTAGAATTGGAAAAAAGATGCATATGAGGGATAAGGGAAGTAAAGGAGCAGAATAAGCCTCATGCCTGGCCTTCTCTGTTGAGAGAGAGAGGTCTGGAGACAAGTGAAGAGCTCCCTCCTACCAAACTCGCTTAGATTAAACCACGACCACAGTAACCATACCCCAGGGTACAGTAACCACGGTAAAAAAGCAGAAATTTATATTAAACGTTAATGAAAAATTTTCAAATGAAAGGCTGCCAAAACTTTACCATAGGAATTAAACCCAAGCTTTCTGTCCCCGTTCATTATTGACAGGTCTTTTGTGCTGGAAACTTTCGAATCGTAGGATATAACTTTAAACAGGTCTGAGATGGAAAAAATAGCTAGAATGGCTTAAGAAACTTGAGTAAATTTTGCATCAGCCCGAATTCTTCGATTGCACGTTACGTCATCGCGGCCATGTTGGTGCCATTTAACGATAGATTTTTCATTAGTATCCGTCATTAATGATCCCACAATGGCCGCCTTGTTTTTATCTTTTGACTCTCTTGGGAATGCTTGCAACCCATCGATAAGGCATGTCATCCAACGTGGTAGTTCGCGTTTGATGAACCGCGCGCGTCGCGTCCTGTTCGCGCTCAAAATTATAGCACACAAAGCTGCACGCCTCGGTTGTGGCGCCAATTTGAATACCAAACAATAAAAGCGTTGGTTTTCAATACTCTTTGTCGACAGAATAGGATTTGTTTTTGTTTGCATAACACAAAGACCTTTAATTTTACTGTGATCTACTTGACAAAAACAAAACAAGAGGATTAAGATGAAGGATTAATACCATAAAACTATTCAATAACTAGAGTAGATATGAGTTTACCTTTGATAGGGCTTCCACGACGTTTTACAGGCCAAGAAATTCAAACCTTTGCATCAAAACTGACTCATTCAACTCTCTATTTCATTCCAAAGATTTCAGTCGATTCTTTAGTGTTCATGTTGGCGATCAATGGAAGTTACCTGAAAGAAAAAGACTAAATAGCCAACAAAGCGAGCATGCATTGAAGAGTTTGTTCGACGGTTGGTCAACACTGAAACAACCAAAAGTAAGTTGGATTTCTTAAAAACTATAATTTTGATAATTAATCATTACAAAAAATTCTCAATTTTATGTGCTTTGATTACGACATTATTGATATTATTGTCATTATTATCATTTTCTATTGATATATTCACTTTAGTTTGGCTTAGTTCTAGTTTGCGCTTCGTTGTTGCCATAGTAGTGTCACAGCTCACAGACACGCAACTTATGTTTTCTTTGTGGAAAAGTTTGAATTTCTTTTAAAACTTATGGACTTAAAATGTGTCTTCAATTTTGACTGACTGCCAGAATGTTTTTGAGTAATAAGAATATTCTTCCTGTCAAAGAAATTGGGTGAGCTCTGTTGCTTTTGTTCTTAATATTGCCTGCACGTTAATGGCTCAGTAGAGGTATGACCCAGTGCTTATTTTGTTATCAGGTACTGCAGAACTTTGTGAACTTTGTCCTTTCTTGTTTTTTCTCTATCTTACATTTAAATCATATGTACTTTAGTCTAAAAATTTTCAATTAGTTGAAAATAACGTCGCATGAATTGGCATAACATCAAAGTGGCTTTCAATTGTTTTTCTTGGCTTCGACCATATATACACTATTAACTGAAGCTTAAAGCATGGAAAAACGCTAAAACACAAGTTAAATCCCGTTAATTTTTATCATCAGTCTTCACATTTAAAGCACCTGATTTCCACTGACGAAATCAGTGCCACTGATTTGATGATAGGTATTATTAACTATGATTTGGTCAAGAAAAAAAACCTGTTTACCGTTCCCCTCTATCATCTATGGTTTTTAAAACATTCCAGGAAAAATTGATATTGTAACGTTGCAGCACGCGTAAGAATATTACACTGAATATTATTTTGTCTCTTCATCTAGAATCAATCATACCATGTTGAAAAGAATCAGGAAGATAAGCAAACAAAAGGTAAAGATTGCTGTCTTATTAGACTCTGATTGTTTAGAGAAGTTCTTAGAATGATTGACTTTAACAGCTATTTTTGCTAAAGTGGTTGCTAATTGAATATAGCGCACAGTGGATTCTCCTGGTTAAGTAACCTTGATTAGCCTTGAAATCAGTTCTTCACAGAAAATCACTAAATGACTGTTCTCGGATTCCTGTATTTCTGGTGGCAAATAACCAATACTTTTCCATCGTAGCGCTTTTTTTGTATCTTTTTTAGATATGAATAAATAATTAAATAAAAATATCTTTTAAAGAGTCTAGCTTCATTACGATCGATATCTCATATGGAGCAGCCGAGCTTTCGTTCATCAGAGCTTGAGGAATAGCTTACGGTACATCTCGAGTGCATTGTGCTTGCTCCTGCTCTAAACTGAGAACGAAAGCACCCGAAGATATCATGAACAAAAAATTGAAGTCGCTGAAAATAGAACCATGTTCTGAATTAGAAAATAAAATGAAAAGAAACATAAGTAAAAACACGAATAACAACAACAACAACAAAATACTTGGGTTGCCCTCCATAGTGTTTCATATCATCACTTAGACTGAAGTGAAATGTTTTCTCTTTAGCTAAGAACAGAGGGAAAAAATAGATCACACTTTATTGTGGATAAGACACACTAGGTGCTAATGTGACATCATCCTTGTGTACTTAGGCTAGTGGCAAAGAACAAGAGGAGATGGCCAAAAGCAAGGACAAGGCCGCGGGAAACAGCCTTGATGACACGATGACAGCTTTGCTAAGCGAAAGAGACAGCTTACTAGAAGAAGTGAAGAAACTAAAAGAACAATTACAGAATGAAAATGTTCGCTACGCAGAGCTGAAATCCCTCAAGACCCAACAAGTATGCGCACTGACTTTCAAACTGGCCAAAGCGATGCGAGATAAAGAGAGGGCAATTGAAGAAAACGACAGTCTGAAACAGGAGCTGCTAGACATCAGAAGTACAAGACAAGTGCGCGAAGAAAGTGTTTTGGAAAACCGGTCTGAGAGTGTGCCATTAGACGTGGTTGAAGTTAAACAAAACAGCATTCCTTTGGAAGAACCTCAGCTATACAGGAAAATAAATGACAGTGATAAAAACATTCCATGTGAAAAGATGTCCTGCTTCATCATCACCGGTGAACCAATACACAAAGAAAGATGCCAGAAAGGAGTCCAGGAAGAGGTAAAGCAAAACTTGGTGGAGAAGTCCGTTGTTGGTGGAGAACCAAGGGAACCCCCCGAAGATGCTTCGCAAGGAGATGAAAACAGCGATTGCAGCTCGAGTGACACTCTTTCCCTGAGCCAATGTTCTTTTAAATCGGATGAACAAAATACGAAGAAAAAAGTTATGGTCGAGTTTCGTAGAATTCAAAAAGAACTGCTTGACGTCAAGAAGAATATGTCCATGGTTCAAGGACTGAACGAGCGGCTCTCACGTGACCTGCAATCACTTGTTGATAAAAAGAATTCCCACCCTTTGGTTAGGTCACAGTCACTGCGTATGCGCAAGAATGGGTCGTCTGATTTCCCTCACGATAATGTCGATGGCAAACGAGAAAATTTGTTTGTTTTCCCTGTTACTGAAACGACTAAAAAGGATCAAGCGAAGACCACGCAAGATGCAAGTACAGAAACTGAAGTATGCGGCCTTGAACAAATTGATGGTTTACAAAAGAAAAACGAGTCCCAAGACGAAAGAATCGAACAATTAAATCAAGAGAGTTTGGAGGAAATCCCAGGTGATGGGCTCCCTGTTGAATTAGAATCAGCTGACTGTGCACGAAGTAAAGATGGCGATGACAAGGAAATACAGGCCAACGTGATCGAGGTACGAAAGCAATTGGAAAAAGCAATGAAAGAGCTGGAAGAACTTCGAGCCGACAACAAAGAAATGAAAAAGAAAATCAACAACATTGCGTTCGCGACAGACCACGGTGACTTTCTGCGCAAGACTACGCAGTTCACTGGTGCTCTCTTGAAAGAAATGAGGGAGAGAGAACAGAAGATCGAACGAAAGACGTCGAGAACCACGCCAAAGGTCAAACAACCTCCATTGAGTGTCCTGGGTACACGATTGAACGAGATCACAAAAACAGTGGATGACATGACAAAGCCAGACTCCACCCTTTCATCCCTTGAGTCTGTCTGCGTAACTTCAACTGTAGAGTCTGCTTTGATGACAGAGCCTATCCCAAGACCGCACTCCGCTGGTCTGCCAACGACGCATATCTTTTCCAGGCAAGTCGATGCAAAAGTTAAACCTCTCCCTGAACCTAAAAAAAGGCGTTTCACGACGGGAAAACTTGGAGAGCCATCGCTTGCATATCGACACGTTGGACTTATTAGCAACGATGGTGGACTGAAAAGATTAATGGAGCCTTTGGCAAAGGAATGGAGATCAACAGAGACCTTGTCTCCTCGTCATAGCTTTAGTGGTCCCCTCGGATACAAGGACTATATTCAAAGACACATTGTTATGTCTTCAAATGCTATTGCTAAAATACGAGATCTGACCCCTGAGGAGCTCAATGGACATATCGTATACTAATGCTAAAACATTTCGTACATGCGCCCGCACTCTTAGCAGTATGTATAATATTATTACTTACCGCTGACCAAATGTATTCATGATTGAATGTATTCCATAAACACTGATTTGAATTCATTTTGAATGAAAGTAGTTCAGTTCTAAATTTATCTATAATACTTTCCTTTTTCCATTTGTTTCGAATCATATATAACCGAAAAATCAAAAGCATGTAAATATACCTTATTTTTATATATTAAAAGAAATCGTTTTCGGAAAAAGTTCAAAAAAGTACGCATTGTTTTGACTGATATCGCCTGACTTGAAGTCATGTTTTTTTCCGGTTTTCATTTATTGTAAATAGAGGAAGGAAAAGAATCGTAACATACATTGAAACTGTACACCGTTTGGGATCCCTATGCCATTTACACATATTGATCTTTGGAGTAAGACCGGTGGGATCCCTGTGTTATTTATGCAAGGATCCACACACAATCATTAGAGTAAGAATTCACCCCGGTCAGTTTGCCGTTTCTGATTGCCAAGTATTTTTTGCCATAATTAGCATACAAGACGACAGCCCTTTCGCCATTGCTGGAATGCTCGTCTGCCTTCAATATCCATTCCTCCGCGCCGTAATGTTGACCTTTGGTGTAAGTGTAATCCCCATTTGCATCGTACCCTGTTGGATTAAAAAATAACCAATCATAAGTCTGTATTATGATTACGTGCTAATCCTGGTTTAGAAGAGCCAATCACAAGGTATATATTGATTCTCGATTGATCACGTGATAAATTTTGAATACCAAATTACAGCTCTGCATTTAAATCACCTGATGAAATAGAAAAAGCAAAGCCCGATTGCAAACAAAGACAATATTTATCGCAACCACGTGACCACGATTTCCTATCACGTGATAACTTTTAAAAAACAAATCACAACTAATTTAAATCACGTGATAAGATTTTATAAAAAAGCGAAGTCCAATCGAACAAAATCACGTGATAGTAGTTTTCTTACCCAAGTAACCATTGGTTGCATAGTTCTTGTAAAACACGATGCCCGATTCTTTTTTGCCTTTTTCTTCCACCCAGTAACTGGTGTCCTCTGGGGTATCCCTTAGCACCAGGGTACTACGATTACCGCTGGCTGGATGAAACTTGACCTGACCTTAGAAACAACAGGTACAAAAACGTTATTTATGATCAAAACCACTCTAATAATGATCAAAACCAAGCTTGGGCGTAATGTTTTCTCATTTCTTCAGACCATGTGTCATTCCCTAGAGGATCCTTTCTTTGTTTAACGGTTGTGCATGAGAAGACACATAAATATGGATGCCATCCAAACAAAGAATCTTATGCTCAAGAGAGTAAAGCATGCGATATCTGAAATAGGACAAACACTGCATCCAAGTTAAAGAGGTCAATAAATTAAAACAGAGAATAAACAGAGAATAAACTTACCAGACTCGGCCAAGAACTTCCCAAGCAGTTTATGACGGAAAGCTCGCCCTGGCTTCTTCTTGACCACCGTCTTGGGAGCCTCGGCTGGGACATGGGCCACAGCCTCTTTCTGCTCGGCTTCAGAAATGCTCACATCTTCTTCTGCTGCCTGCATGACTTCGTTGGCCAGAGATTCAATACTCTTGTTGAAGTTATTGGGATCCCTGAAAACAGCAGGCATTGTAGAAATAAATGTAAAAGCCCGGACCCGCGATGCAACGTCGCCTCCTGCATGTAACTGGGTTTTTGAGGGATGTCACACGTAGCGACTTCCTTGCAACATCGTATTAGATTTGTCGAAGTCACGTGCAACAGTTGCACCGTGGACACACGCTGCGATTTCTCCGTTACAAGCAACGTCGCGAGCAAAGACGCATCGTTTGTCCGGGTCTTAATTCTCTACCCTCATGAATTCTTGCTAAGTTATTTTCATCGACGAATAACACAGGTCTGAAAAGATGAAAATAATGCTAAGCAAAGCAGAATTAAGAGTTTGTTATCTGCGCTCCATTATATTGTTGTTCATTACTTTTTCTCTGTAGATTAAGTTGTGGACTCGCGTTGTGGACAGTGTCGTACCGTGATCGTGCCGGATGGCTTTGTGTCTTAGCATTTTGATCGTGAGCAATTGCTGGGTGACCGTGCGTCTGTCTGTTTCTACCCACCTGAAATCAATCCACAGTGCCCCGGCTGTTATAACACCCAGCCATCCTTTGCTTTGTAGCCTTTCTCGCACATGACGGGCACGACAGGAACATCCTGAGCGTCTGCGTAATTCAATTCCTTTTTACAATTTTTTGATTCCTGATATCATGAAAAGTAAAAACTTGTGAGAAGACCTTTTTAGCTTCGTTGTTTGTTGTGCACATTTCAGACCATGTGATGTCACTCTTGGGAGTTGATTCTTTCATGTGTATTTGAACATGTTGGTCATAAAAGAACAATGGAATGTCATGTGATGTAATTTGCATACAAAGCTAAAAAAGTCTAGGATAATGCGCTGATCACTTTGAACGAGGGCGGTACATTATGCACGCTAGCAGTATTCCGAATTTTCTAACGACCATTCCGAATTTTCTAACGAAATATCGATGCTTCGTTAGGAAGCAGAGAAGAGTCTGTGTACGAGAATAGGGAATCTTCGTCCAGTGAACAAAGAATTAAATTATTAATTACAGCTTAGGTGATCGCCATCGGCTGGGCTTAAAGGTTATAGTTACCGAGTATTTAGTTGTCATAAAACAGCACACAACAGCAGCGTTGTCGACACCTTCGGCCATGCTAGAAAAAAGTTAATTATAAAATGAATTGTTTACGATATATCTTATTTCGGCGTGGAGCAACGCTTTTCCATTTCAGACCACGTGTCATTCCCTAGAGTATCATTTCTTTGTTTAAGGGTCGTGACATGAGAAGACACATGAATATGGATACGACTCAAACAAAGAAACTTATTCTCAAGATAATAAAACGTGATCTTAAACGGAGTAACATTTCACCCGAAGGTAAAGAGGTCTTGGAAGTGCATTTTATGGACAAAATAGACGCCATCTTTAAAATATGTCAGCAGCCCCACAAAGCGTTGTAATACAAACTCGACCAAGTTTTCTCCTCAACCTCGAAATAACCAACAAGTTTTCTATCTGCTAACCTTTCATTGATGTTTCCCTTCACTCCACCATAAATGTCCATCCACGTCTTTATCCCCTGTGCTCGAATCGCGTGGTATACTTTTTCTACCAACGACTGGTTGTCCCATTGATAGGACAGCATCACATGCTTCGACATGATGCAAAATATTTCCTGTGGGGGAGGGAGTGGAAGAATTGAATCTTAAAAAATCCTAATACAATATACCCGATAGGGATGATTCACGGTGTACATTTTCACACGATGACCAAAAGCTCGAAGTGATCAGAGTTTGATTGTTCTGACTGTAATTCAGCGTTGGAAGCCATTACAAATTAACATGAATAATAAATTAAATCCCTTGGTGTTGTAAGTTTGGCTTACAGAAAACATAAAAATCGGTATCGAAAGTTTATTGTAAAGCCGTTATCACCAGCTTAGTTTATTTAACTATGATGTCAAATTTTCGGCCATCGTTAGATAACTCGATTACTGATAAAAAATAGTTTAAAATATAACTGCTGAAACTTTAAGACTCTTTAAGCCCGTGAATAAATTATTTGTCTAAATATTCAAACCATCCTTTAATCGACCATGGGCGTCTAAAAAAAGTCATGTGTGACGTTGTTTGCGTTCGGCGAGCGGTTTGATCGACGAATAACACCTTTCTGATCAACAATCTTAAACTTTACTTTAACCTTTTCTTGTTTACATCGATTTACATTGATCAACAATAAAAAAGGGATCACAAATGGGAATCAAAGGGATCATAAAGGATCATAAAGGGTCATAAAGGATCATAAAGGTTCGACCATTTGCCCGCCAACCTCCCTTCTCTCCGCTCTCGACCATGTGCTTCTATCCCATAATTTCACTCCACAGGTAACCCATTAACATGGCTCCCCAAAAATAAACATATTTTTTACAACAATAACAACAATGTCAATTTTTTATCAGTTCTTCATGGCTCCTCGTCGGGGATTCCCGGTTCTTCCTGTTCAGCTTCTAGGAGGAGGACCAACTTAGCAATTGGTCGATCCAGCGTTGAACCCTTGGAAGTACGAACCGTTACTGATCTGACGAAACCTTGATCATCCGAATGTGTAGTTATCACTTTAGCTAAAGGCCACTGACTTCGGGATGTGTCGCTGTCCTTTACTAGTACTATGTCTCCACTAACAAAGTTACGTCTCTTCCGTTGCCACTTGGGTCTTGCTTGTATGTTCTGCAGGTATTCTGTTTTCCATCTGCTCCAGAATTGATCCGTCAGATGTTGCACTCGTCGCCACCTCTTTCTGCAATACATATCCTCTGTTTGGAACTTGCCGGGTGGTGGTAAGACGATCTTTGACTTTCCGGTTAACAGCATACTTGGAGACAGCGGTATTGGAGACAGTGGATCGTTGATCGTGTCTACGGTGAGGGGACGACTATTTATAACTGCTTCAGCTTCACAAATAAATGTAGTAAGTGATTCTTCATCGAGTCTTGATCCATGTTCCTTCATCAGGGCTGCTAAGATGTTCCGAACTGACCGAATTTGTCTTTCCCAAGCTCCACCGAAATGACTGGCAGTGGGAGGGTTCTTGATCCAATCAATATCATTCTTTAGGAGTTCAGATCTAATCTTGTCGTCATCCATTTCGTCGATCGCTTTTTTCAACTCGTTCTCTGCTCCAACAAGATTGGTTCCTTGATCACTGTACAACTGTCTGATAGGACCTCTTCTTGCGACAAATCGGCGCAACGCTTGTATAAAAGAATCTGCATCCAACGAATGGGCTACTTCAATGTGTACTGCTCTACTGGATAGGCACGTAAATAATGCTCCATATCTCTTTACTTCTTTGCGTCCGATCTTGATATACCACGGCCCAAAATAATCCACGGCAGAATTAGTAAATGGTGGTGCGGCTTGCAGACGTGCATCAGGTAGGTCTGCCATCTTCTGCTCACCTACATTTCCGCGTAGGAAGCGACATCTCACACATTTGGCAAGCAAACTTCTAATCGCGTGGCCGCCACTGACAACCCAGTATCCGTTTGCACGTAGTTCGTTTAATGTGATGCCTCTTCCACTATGCTGTGTTCCTTCGTGATAATGGCGAATAATCAACGTTGTAACATGTCCCGACTTTGGGAGTATGATAGGATTTCTTATAGCATCATCTACTGCCGCTCTTCTGAGTCGCCCACCGACTCTGAGTATTCCGTTGGAATCCAAGTAGGGGTCTAACTTGTAGAGTGTACTAGACCTCATGACTGACTTCTTATCTTTGTCCAGTTTTCGACTTTCGCCTTTCGCTCGCGTTTCTATGTCCTTTAGCAATGATATGTCCTTTTCAAAGGCACTTGCTTGCGTAAGCTTGATAATTTCTGTTTCGGCTTGCTTCAAATCGCTCACTGTGACAGGACTACAACTCTGTTGGCGGTCTTCCTTTATGATGTTCTTTAACTGTTGTTTGTACTTTAGGCACCAGGCCACTACTGCTCTTGCTCTTGTCCACTTTGAGAATCTTTCTAGACGCTGTAGCACATTGCTCCTTTCTTGAACACGGTTAGCATGCACTATGACTTTCTTGACTTCTGGATTGTCATCATCCAGCTGGAGTTTACATGATGGCTGTTGAGGCCATTGTTCTTGTGACTGCCAAAGGAACTCCGGTCCACGAATCCATTTTGACTGCTCGACAAATTTTCTTGGCATCAGTCCTCTCGAACCTTCATCTGCTGGGTTCGAGGCAGACTCAACAAATCTCCAGCTGCCTGGGGACGTGAGATCTCTGATATTCTGCACCCGATTTGCTACATATACATGAAAACGTCGCGCTTCGTTACTTATGAAGCTCAACACTACTTGACTATCAGACCAGTAGAACTCTTCGAGACTTTCGTATTCTAGTTCTTTCTTTAGTGCATCAGCTACCTTTACTGATGTTGTGGCTGCTGCCAGCTCTAGCCTTGGGATGCTTACAGCTTTCTTTGGTGACACTCGTGCCTTGCCTGCCACGAGTGCACAGTGTATCTTGTTGTGTTCATCCACTAATCTTATGTATGAACACTGTCCATAACCTTTCGTTGACGCATCCGACAGGCTGTGGAGCTGTGCCGAGACGACTTTACCAAAATCTGGAGCCTTAAAGCATCTTGGTATGTTGAGCTGATCAAGACATGCAAGCTGACCTCTCCATTTGTTCCAACGCGTTTGGATGTCTTCGGGTACTGGTTCATCCCAGCTACATTCTTGACAAATGTCTTGAAGGATCTGCTTTCCGATTAGCACAACGGGGGCTATAAACCCCAGTGGGTCGTAAATTGAACTCAGAGTAGATAAGATACCTCTTCTTGTACAAGGTTGATTCTTTAGTTCAATTCTAAACTCGAAGGTATCCGACTCTATGCACCAGTGTAGGCCTAACGCTCTTTCTATCGGGAGCCTTTCTCGACAGAGGTCTAGATCCTTGACGTTGTCCGCTCGGTGTTCTTTTGGCACTGATTCTAAGACTTTGCGACTATTGCTTACGAACTTAGTGAGATTAAATCCGCCTCTTGCGCACAGTGCCTTGACATCTTGCAACAACTTGATTGCCTTTTCCTCGTTTTCAACTGACTTCAAGGCATCGTCGACGTAAAAGTTCTTTCTTAGGGTGTCTACTGCCTCTTTTCCGAATTCTCTCGCATTATCTTCTGCTGTGCGTCTCAATGCGAAGTTGGAACAACCCGGTGATGAGACACCGCCAAAAAGGTGGACTGTCATATAGTATTCTTCTGGTCGATTGTTGAGATTCCCGTCAGGCCACCACATGAAACGCAGGAAATCTCGATCTTGATCGTTGACTCTGACTTGGTAGAACATTTTCTCTATATCACCCATAAACGCGATCTTCTCCATTCTGAACCTCGTCAGCACACCTATCATCTGATTCGTCAAGTTTGGACCTTGCAACAGATTGTCGTTTATGGATTCCCCTTGGTATTTGGCGGAACAATCAAATACCACACGAATCTTCTGTGGTTTCTGTGGGTGATATATCCCGTGATGGGGTATATACCAAACCTTGCCAACAGGAGTCTTTAATCTTTCAGGTGCAACCTTGACTGCATGTCCCTTGTCTATGAGGTTTGACATGAACGCTGTATAATCATCATGATACCTTTTATCTGTCAGTAGTCTCTTCTTTAGACTGTTCAAACGTTGCAACGCTTGCTCACGATTATTTGGAAGTTGAACGTTCTCACTCGTGAATGGGAGGGGCATTTCATAGTGATTGTCCTCACAGAGTCTAATTCCTTCTTCTGCCATCTTGATGAATCTGCGATCTTCCTGTGACATGCCTGTTCCACTTTCTCTTTCTGAGAAATCTACTTCGAACATTCGTGATACTGCTTGAGGGGTTATCAATTCCTTGGATGCTCTTTCTATGGTTATGTAGCCTCTCTCCGCAATAGAATCATCAGCTTCCTTTACTTGTATTCTATTACAATTGACTGAGGCCTTACCCCTGCTGCACACCGGACCGTTCACGTACCAACCTAGCAGAGACCGTACAGCGTAAGGACCGTCTTCATTTCCATGTATTACTTCTCTTGGCCGTACTGCGCTTGGGCAATTTAGTCCGATAAGGAGACCTACTTCTAGGTTTTCCATATAAGCAGGTATAAGTTCTGTCATGTTTAGCAGATGAGGCCATTCGTAGCCAATTTCCG
The DNA here is from genome assembly GCF_029948245.1 of Actinia tenebrosa. Lineage (NCBI taxonomy): Eukaryota > Metazoa > Cnidaria > Anthozoa > Actiniaria > Actiniidae > Actinia > Actinia tenebrosa. The sequence continues at coordinate 17,142,825 of NW_028292578.1, forward strand.
GTCTTGGAATTTCTGCTCGATCTACAGGAATCTCCTTTCGAACGTAAGTTCTCGGTAGGCTTGCCTCTGCATCTCTTTGCGTGAAGTGAACTGCCACGAGGCCGTCTACAGCTTTCGTTTCAATCTCTTGACTACCATGTAGGGTGCCCAACAGTATGGTGGTTTCACTTCCAACCATGCCTAACTTCTGTAACGTCTCCGCCTTGACAAAGGTGCCGCCACTAGCATTATCGAGAAGAGCATAAACTTGAATTCTCTTATCAGGATTGTTCCTGTGATATAGCCACACTGGTACTATGCCCATACTCACTGGAATGTCACCTGCTTCCGTTACCTCACAGATTGCGGTACACGCGTTATTGACTTTGCCTTCAGTCTTGGGTTCGTTGCTCTGTGATGACACTTCGCTGCTCTTACTATCTTTATCGCCTTCACTGCCTTTGACACTCGTGTTCTTGGAAGATCCTTGAAGTGATGGTTTCCAATCGTAATCATGTAATGAAGTGGGATGCTTCCTGTTGCAGACCTTGCACGATCTCTTTCGTTTACAGTACTTCGAGGTGTGTCCATTGTTGTAGCAACCGTAACACAAGTTCTTTTCTTTGATAAAGTTCCTTCTGTCAACTAGACATTTTGCCTTGAATGCTGGACATTCATCTATGTCATGTAAGCTGGAACAAAACAAACAACTACTACCAGTGTTCATTACTTTAGCACTGTTGTCAACTAAAGATACGTTTGTAGCGAAACTTGAACCTTTACTTCTTTGAATCTTTCTTCCACCAATGGTTGGCCTTTCCCTTCGCGGTTCCTGCACTTTAACGGTATCCTCTGAGTAGATAGGATCTGTGGCTAGATCGGCTTGTTCGGCTACAATTCCACGAAGTCTGCAAATTCGGCTATCCTTGACTGTGCATTGGCTATTCTGTTGGACTTTTCACACCACTTTACACGAAGATACCTTGGTAACTTCTCCCACAACTGACGCAGGACATGGGTTGTGTTTAGATCACTCATGTAGGCAATGCCTATCATTGCATTTCGTGCTTGTTCTAATGCAATAGAAAATTGCTGTAAACTAGCCCCGTCATTTGGTTTTACTGCAGGCCAATTGCAAAGCTTTGCAATGTATGCACTTGCTATCTTGAAAGGATTTCCAAAGTGTTTCTTTAGTAATTGCTTGGCTACCTTGTACGAGTCTTCTGACTTGATTTGCATGCATCCCTTTATTAGCTCTTTAGCCTTACCATCTGTATACTGTTCCAAAAAGTATAAGCATTCAATGGGGCTCTCTACCTTTGATTCTATTAGTGTTTCAAAGGCTCTAATAAATGCTGGATATTCCATTACATCCCCTGCGAATATGGGTGGCTTGTGTGAGGGTAACTGACTTCTGGTTTGATGCTTCACAATTAGTTCTGATAACTCATTCTGCTTTCTTTGTACTTCAATGAAGCTCTCTTGGGCGCTTTCATAAGCTTTGTGATCAAAATTGTCAGCTGTTTGTACTACTGCTGGGGTGCTCGTCCACCCTTTCATTGTGTGAGGGGATCTGGGGACCCACCCTGAGGCTGGTGGATGCAAAGATGAGCCTTCACTCAATTGATGTGCTACTATTGGGGTAACAATTGACGATGTGACATTAGCTACAAATGGTGCAGGGTTATTCTGCGATTCGCCAGATATTATTTGACTTGTATTGTTATTCCCGGCCAAAGAACTTGAGGAGGATGTGACAGTGCGTGGCATTTCTTTAGTTGCTATGGCAGCTGAGGAGATTTCAGCTGGATTGTCATTCTTGTAGCACTCATTCCTACCCTCACTTCTCACATGTTCATTCTCGTACTCTTCATAGATTCTTTCTTCTGTCTTAGCTTCTGCTAGCTCTTGCTTTAGCTGGAGCTCCTCAGTCGCTATTTGCAAAGCTTGTTTTTCCTTTAGGAAAGCTGCCTTAATTTCTAACGCTGCTGCTTTAGCTTTAGCTTCAATCAACTTTGCTCTGGTCGCTGAGGAAGCGCGAGAACGGCGAGAACCTTGAGAAATTCGAGACTGTGTTTCGACAAAATTTGCATATTTCTCTTTCACACTGTTTTGGAAATCTACAACGCTTTGCTTGAAATGAAATATTTCCTTATCATGAATACCATGCCATTCTTGGGCCAAATCAATGTCATGTTCGTCTTCTAATATCTCAATATAACGTTCGTGGACTTCTTGAAACTTAATAACTAGCTGGTCAAAATATCCCATCTCTATTTGTACGATTCTTTCGTTTTCAAGGTTAGATAACAATGGCTTGATTTTGTTCATCTGTCTGGTAATATTCGACAACGCGTACTTACGATTCTCCTTGCGTTTTTGTGTCTCAAATTCTTTACCTTTAGCTGTCGGAATCCTTTCTCTGGCACCAGTACAATTTTCTGCAGTCAAATCGCCTTCCTTTTTTACCCATTGAACCGTTGAAATCCATTTCGTTGTTGTTCTCCGGGTGCTGTAGCGGCGAAATGACGACTGGCGAATTCGACATAAATTCGGTTGGAAGCGTTGGAATATTAACTGCTAAACTATTCATTAGACCAAGAAGACCAAATTCTTGAAATTCGTTCTCTATATTATCCATTTCTGCTGTCCATCGGTTGATCCTTCGCTTGGAGGCTGAACTCTCTGGTCGAACTGTGACGTTGTTTGCGTTCGGCGAGCGGTTTGATCGACGAATAACACCTTTCTGATCAACAATCTTAAACTTTACTTTAACCTTTTCTTGTTTACATCGATTTACATTGATCAACAATAAAAAAGGGATCACAAATGGGAATCAAAGGGATCATAAAGGATCATAAAGGGTCATAAAGGATCATAAAGGTTCGACCATTTGCCCGCCAACCTCCCTTCTCTCCGCTCTCGACCATGTGCTTCTATCCCATAATTTCACTCCACAGGTAACCATTAACATCATGATCTCGAGGTTCGTCAGATAATAGTTGCTGTTCGGTCGATATATCTTTTCTCATCTCAGTAAACTTATATATTTTGCACAATATGAGTTAGAAGTTGGTCGAAGATATATTTAGCTTCCATTACCTCGAGCAATAAGAAATTTTCTGAGTTAGGTACTTGAATAAGTAAACTGTAGTTCATACTTACCAATATCACAGGTGAAGGAAAGGAGGACGAAAAATGACGGTCGAAATAAGGCTGTGTAATGTAGAAGATGAAGAAGTGTTTCGCTTCCCCCTCCTGCTGCAAACGAATATGTAATATGCAGCTGCCCAAAAGTATTTTATGCTTGATTTGAAGTTTTGTATTGGAGAATGAAAAAAATTAACATTACAATAATATTCATTTATATTCATCTCCGTAATCTATAATTGCAACCTGAAAATCTGGAATTTGGACCGATTGGAAATAGGATGCGACAGAATGTAAAGTAAACAAACAACAAAATCGTGCGTTTAAAAAAGATCAAGGGTTACGTTTTGCAAATTCAATAATCCATTTTTTCATACTTCAAATAATGATATATAGTCAAAAAGAGCTTCATATTTGATGCAAAAAATTCAAAAAGAAAGTTAGTGAAGCTTTTCTTTGCCCGAAATGCATATGAACAGAATGGAATTTTACTAAAATTTGTCTGTACTTAATTTCCCGATATATTTTCTTCTGTATTGACAGTTACAGCAACATGCAGGCTACATGCGACAAAACTTTATTAACCAAACTTTTTAGAAGTAATGGCTGGTATATACAGATGAATCGAAAGCTGTTACATTGCCATGGAGAGGAATGTAATGTTGCATGTTGCATGTTGCATGTTGCATGTTGCATGTTGCATGTTGCATGTTGCATGTTGCATGTTGCATGTTGCATGTTGCATGTTGCATGTTGCATGACAAGCCCGAGTTGCACTATGGGTGAATTCAAACAGTGAAAAGTCACACCAACATGAAATTTCCCCCAACTTATTTTCCGGCATTAATTCTTTCCTGTTGACATTAATATTATTTACATTTAACAATTATTCGCCGAAGGCGAAGTAAATATCGGGGAATATTTACCGCCGGACACGAGTCTTCGAGCGGCGAGGTAAATATTCTCCGATATTCACTGAGGCTGAGGCAAATAATTGTTTTAGTATAAATACACAGGTGATTCTTTCAAAAAGAGGGAAAAAAGAAGATAAAAGATATTTTTTCCGGTAACAGCAACAAAGCGGCTGGCCGCCATTTTGGATTATCGCTGGAGGTGATTATCGTGTGATAGTGCGAGTTTCTCGACCAATCAGCGCGCGAGATTTTCAATAATCACCAGTGTATTTTTACTAAATTATTATAATACATGCATTTAAAGCTTAGTATAAGCAACACTATATGAAGATGCAAGAACCTTTTTTAGAAAAGCTGTATCTAAAAATAGCTGAGACTCTTTAATGCCTCCCACAATTAAAACCATGTTCGATAATTATTTTCAGACATCTTTGGGGGTGGGGGTGAGGGGGATCAATTTACATGATAATCTTGATCAAAGTAGGAATTTAAGTAAGAAATAATAAAAACACACTTTATCTGTAATTACTTTTCATATTTTAATATGAATGAAGAATTTGTACATGCAAAACTTCAAGGATACTGATCAAGGAATAGTCTCGTTAAATCCCTCTTAAGAAAACATCAAATATTTCCTAGAGTAAATAAAGTTTGAAACTAATAATCTAAGAGGTAAATCTCTATCTGAGTTATTTTTCGTAGCACATAATACGCCATCAAGAAAACGGCTCAAAATCTCTTGAAATTTTTAAAAGAACAAGCGGTTGCTGAGGTTACGTACTCTTATTAAATCACAGCTCGTTCTCAGAGCATTCTACAGACAACTTATCATGAAAGCGTAATGAGTAAAGATAAGCATCCAAAATATAATAAATTGTAGCTGAAAATGTTGAAGAGGAGATGGAAAAATATTAGTGGTATTTTCAAAAACGACGAGGACTTCGGAGAGGAAGAGAATAGAGAAGGTTAGTTTATCGAATAAACAAAACCTTTTCTTTTGGTTCGTTTATTTTTCTATTTTATCCAGGTACTCAGTTCTATGATAGTATATTTTTTGAAATAAGGTAGCTGCGTAACTGGCTAAAGAAAATATACTAATGCTCAGCATCATTAAGGCATGGCTCTCAGATGAAAAACTGTTTGGCTATATCATAGTCAATTTTCTACGAATCTTCCCCAAACTTGGCAAGTTAATGTCTTTTGTGAAAAGAAGGAACCTTAGAGCCTTGGTTATCATGGAAGCTAAGTCACGTGACCACAAGGCCGCCATCTTGGATTTTTAAACAAATCGTTTGTAGTCGCATTGAAACTACTTCAAAAGTCCTGAAAATCCATATTCCTTTTTATATTTGCAATACCTATATGGATCTAATTGGATATCTTGGAAATTATATTAAGTTTAATTTTTAGAATATTTTCTGTATTTTCCAAAAAATTAAAAATATTAAAAATATTAAGATGGCGGCCTTGTGGTCACGTGACCTGGTTTCCATGGTAACAGATATGCGGTAATTGCTTGCCTTGAAGAATTACTACTACGAGCCAAATTTGGGAAAGATTCATAGTAAACTGTCAAAGATATGAATAAATAACTGATTTTCCATCACTTCCTCAAAAGAGCCATGCCTTAATGGTGCTGAGTGCTTTAGCACTACATAGCATAAATGAAACGACAGTTAGCACAATCAAATTTTTGGTTAAATGTAGTTCAAGATTTTAAGTACAGAGACGGTAATTAATAGGGTCCTAATACTATCCGGAACAAGTGCCAAACTGGATTTTTTGTTTTCAGTTTTAATATTTTTGATATTCTATACTTTGTTTTATCGAAACTAAAATCACGAGAAAAATAGTTCGGATTGTAAGTATCTTATCCAAAGAGCCAAAACCTTAAAGTTCTTCTTTTTGTAAAAACTATGAGAATTTCAAGACCAATGACAGATCATAGTAATTTGAAGATATTATTTTATGAAGCGTTTTGAGTTGGTTGGCAGAACAAGAGATAAGTGTTAGGAGAAGTACGCCTCATAGCAGAGTGCTTCTCGACACCTCCTCGTGTTCTGCCAATCCCCAAGTGTTATAACTCCACACAGCACAGCAAGCAAATTTTTTATTTCTTTTATAAAATACAAATTACATGAATGACGGAACTGAAAGGGCGCTTGCGTGCTGTGTGCTGTCATAAAGCACGCGCTCCTAACCAATCAGAAAGCGAGATGGAGAGCAGTTATTTTATAATATTTAATAAATTAAAAGCATAGAACTTGAATAGGACGTTTGCATGATGGCGTCATTGACCTCTACTACCAGACTCCCTTGCACACTTTCTTTTGTTCAGTTAATTAGCACCAATTGTCTTACTATTCCCATGAGGGAATACAAATTTAAATAAGAAAGAAAATTCACGAAGCATTATGGTAGTGGGAGTCAAATGACGCCATCATGCAAACGTCCTATTAAACCACCCCGTAATGGTAATCTCTTTCAATTTATATATAGTCAAGTTTAATTTATGTCTTTTTACGAAATATTTTCATTATGTTTGTTGTCTTTTGTATGCAAATAGTGAATAGGGGATCATTTAAAAAAACAACTGTCGAATACTGAGTGATAATTTTAAAAGGAACCTAAGTAATTGCTTACTATCAATCACGTGACTTTTTTGGTGTTGACTGGGGGGCAAACAAGCGGGTGACTGGGGGACAACTAGCGGATGCTACGTCAAAACATATCAAAATAAGTTCTCAAACTATTGTATTTGACTATTTTCACGAAATCAAACCAGAAAACAAGAGATCAAAACAACCTCCAGGATTCTACAAGCCATCAAAAAAGAGCTATTACCGGAAGTGACGTCTATTGATAGCAACCTATAGTTGAATAAATTTCTGGATGAACGCCACAAACTAATTCATTATTTTCTAGGGTTTGAGTCATTTCAGTTTTCATAAAGCCTCGAAATTTTACCCGATCATCGAGAAATAGCACTTCTTTCGCTTTGTATGGTTGTTTTTTTAATTTAGACCGATTTAAGGATTTTCCCCCCACCAGTAACACTTAATACTTAATCAATATTTAATACTGGTGGGCGGGAAAAAATCCTTAAATCGGTCTAAATTTAAAAAATAACCACACAGAGCGAAAGACCTGCTTTTTCTCAATGATCGGGTAAAATTTCGAGGCTTTATTTCACATTTCAATGATTTTTATCGAAATTTTTGAAGAATCCCCATACATTTCCTTATAACATGACACCACAGAAACCAAGCTTGGGCTACCTTTGGTTTGAGTGACTAAAGACATAATTGAAAGTACCCGTTGTTTTGGCAAGTGTTAACTGGTGTCAATCATTACATATAATCAACGGAAAGATATTGAGTGGAAAAAGCCATTTCTTTTCTTGCAAGATGATAAAGAAACAAAGGCAAAATGACTCCTTAAATAATTGTCTAATATGTCTCTAATAACACAATCAGTAACAAGTCAACTAAAACAAATATTTTGAAGCTAAGATATTTAGGAAGAAAATTTTAACGTTTTCGGGCAATCGACGAGGACCGTTTGAGACAAGTGCCATATGCAGCTCGCTAGAACGAGGATTGTACTTCACCATCAATGAATTCAGCTCAAAATAAGACCAATATATAGCTAAATGTTTTATATTCATACGACATGGCTTTAGAAACATTTCTGGCAAAGACGCTCAAAAAAGAATATGGACAATTACAAAGCACGGACGATGACATTCAGCTTCAAGATGTCGTACAAGGGCAACAAGACAAAGACGAAAAATGCGACGAAATCAAAGGTAAATATGATTGACTGTTAATGGGGCTGTGTGTAGAAATATGGATTCATCTTAACCTAGTTTCTGGTCTCCAGACGTGTTTTTTTTAAAATTTATTTATTTTGCGATCATAAACTAGTCATAATATGCTTTGGGCTTCCTGTGTTAATCCATACCATTAGTGAAATTTAGATTCATTCTGCACACGTGAAAAATAGTTGTAAAAAGGGATTTCGAAACCTTGAGACAAGTTCAAAACAAATGTTTCACCTGGTATAATTCCAAATGTTTTACCTTGTATCTTTTCTTCTGCAAACCAAGTACTGGTAGACATCGCAGTGGTAGACACGCGATACCATTCTCACCTAATGTCAAATTCTTAATTCTTTTGCTTAAATCTGCTAAAATATTCTCTCGCTATAATTAGACACACAATACCTCTGACAAGTGAATGAATAGCAAAGTCCAATACTGTGAAAGCATTTGTGCATGCGACACTTCCGTTAAAGCGCCCCCGAAGTGAGGTTTTTATTTCGTATTCATATTCTTGAAAAAGAAACTTTTGATACTTATGCGAGTTCCTATTCTCACAAAACACTGTAAAACTGCTTAATTTGCCTAAAGTCCTCATGGGGTGATCTGGTATCCGTCAGCCATAGCTGTGTCGACATTTTTAGTTTTTCTAAAAGCGGAAAAGTATCCGCAATTGAGGCGACTTCAAAAGCTCTAAGGAGAAGGCTTTTCTTCGGATATTCTTCAGCGGTAAGTTCCTTTGCCGAGCTCCTAGCCTTTCCAGATCAGTCTACGGCAAAAAATGGCATTTTCTCGGCTCAAACAATATGGTGTTAAAGAAACAGACGAAAAGTTTGACAAACTTCAGTATGAAAATATTCCAACTTCAGATAGAAAAGGTATGAAAAACAAACGAGAGAATGTTAGATTAATGGGCCTTAATTCATTGTTAACCTGCATTTAGCGCTTTCGGTATTATTATATACATAGTTTTGCTTTAATTTTGGTGGGCTTGATGCTGATAATATAGAACCTTTCTTTTTCATTTATCTTCGTTTCGAAACTGTACTACGCAGCATGGTCATTTGAGATTTAAAAATAACTTTAATCTCAAGAATTTGTTTATAAATTAACTCGATTCTTGAAAGACGAAGGGGTAAAGGAAGGGAAAAAAATCCTATATTCACTGAAAATTTGAAAGTTTTTGGAAAGCAATGTATTTTTCCTTTTGTAACTTAGCAGGTTCAAGGTATCTCTATTCTTGTATGATATAGGTCCACTGGACTTGTATATTAAGTTATTATTAGAGATAAGTTATTTTTAAGCCATTTGCTTAGTGATAACCTTATTTACTATAAATATACTGTTTCCCTAAATAATATTACGCTGTGATTGAGGTCAACTGGACTTTAATAAAATTGATTATTAGAGCCTTATTAGACGCATTGAGAGCAGTGTATTTTGTTTAGTGATGAGCCGTATTTAAATACTGTATAGTATAATGTTATGTTGCACTTGGCCAGCCACCCGTATGCTACGTCACAGTGGCTCTATTTTTTAACTTTAAGCCATTGGTTACTGTAGTCTTATCTTATCAGGTTTGAAAATATACGTTTACTTTTAACTCCACACTCGATACTGAGAAAATTTAAGGACAAATTTGATTTGAAAGTAATAAATACTTACTACATGGGCTTCCTGTGTTAAGACAGGGCATTGTGGGTAGATCACGCACAGTTTTAGACTGTAAAGACTAGTAGTCTGGTTAAGTCGGTACGAGTAAAGGTTCTCATTTGGATCTAAAACCAGGGAGAGAAAAAAAAAAATCCTCTCATTCCAACATGTCTGACGACGACAAAGAGCAGCTGGTGGTAGATTTTTCAAATCGTGCAAATCGCTCGAGATTATTATCGAGTCGTCGGCGACGAACATCAACAGAGTTACAGCCATTCCTCCAGGAATCCGATGACTTGCCGACATTTGAACGAGAAAATCGCGCAGAAGAAGAAATAGAAGATGTCCAAGGTACTGAAATGTGAAGTTAAGATTGAGTCTAACACAACGCAGGAGTTTACGCCGCGAAGGAACCATCGGACCGTTTCACCGGCTTGTTGTTTTGAATAAATTTGAATCACTATTCGACAATAAATACTGCTTTTTAAAGGAGATACAGAGTTTTTCTTCGACATTTTTTCATTTATCATTCGTTGCGTTCAACCCAATTATTTTTTATAAGAAATCATTAAAATATCCAATATTACAGAATTGGAAGTTGTGCTCTGTGAATATAAACATACTGGATTATAAAATTAAAATAAATCATAAGCTCTATATTTATATCTCTCTATATTTCCCACACAGATAGCGGACAAACTTACAATGTTTCGGAAGCTGTAGAGAAGTTAGGATTTGGGATGTTCCAAGCGCGACTTATCGGAATTGTTGGATTCTTTGTTGTAAGTATTTTTTTTTTTCATCACTGAGTGCTTTGTACATAATTAGTCAACGTCCTCTCGTTGTCGTGAAAATGTCATGAATTTTATTTTGATTCTGATTCAGTTTGTGTTTTCGCATGTGTTTTGAATTTTTAGATAGCTGATGCATTGGAAATGATGCTCCTCTCTATATTAGCACCAACGATTCGATGTTTATGGCATCTGGATTCTGTAGAAGAAGCATTCATTACGACAGTAAGTAAGTCCGATGCTAATACTTGCTCACATCAGAACTTTAAATTATTGATCAATGAATTATTCTGTCAAACACAATAAGAAATCACTACACGAATTTTCATTCCCATGACAGCAATATTATAGTAGTTATTTGCAAATATTTGTAATTTTTATTTAAAAAAAATTATAATCATTTAAAAACTAATTCTAAAAAGGTCTAGTTTCAGACGTCTATAAAAACATTCGCGTCAGAAATATTATTCATGTTCGCCAATATCACACACCACACAAAAAAATCAAAGTCATTACCTCCCTTACGTTTTATGGTGAATTAACGTCTTGGAAGACATAGAGTGAATATATATATAAACCTATTTCAAAAAACGTTATCGGTCGGAGATCTGAAAACATTTCTAACTCAAAAGTCATGCTTCATATTCCAATCTAAAAGGAAACTACATTGTTCGCAGACTGGGAATATATTCCATTTTGCAGCATGCTACTTGGTCTCAGATTCCAGATTTCAGATCTCTGACCGACAACGATTATTGAAATAGGTTTATTTTTATTAAACATACAGTAGGAGGTTCTAAGTCGTACTTCCGGGACTGTATACTGATTAAAACTACTAAAATATAGCAAAAACTAAATAATCCATAACTTTTTTCACATTGAATAATTAATGCTGCTATGAAATAGAATCGCAAGCGAGAATATGTTTGCAGTGCTATCTGCTTCACAAATGTTTTGTTTCACAGGTTGTGTTTGTCGGGATGATGATAGGCTCTTCATTCTGGGGATGGATTGCAGATTCACTCGGTAGATTCCCGGTAAGTTTAACTGGTGGAATTACTTGTATTTCATGACACTTTTTCTCACTTTTTAGGTACGGCTACGTCAAGATACAGTACGGCTACAGCGCGCATGCGTCAACATAACGGACTACGGAATTTGCCATATCCCTTCCCACCACAGGTAGCCCAAGTTTGGTTTCTGTGGTGTCATTTTCTAAGGAAATGTGAGGGGATTCTTCAAAAATTCAAATAAAATCATTGAAACGTGAAATAAAGCCTTGAAATTTTACCTGATCATTTAGAAATAGCACTTCTTTCGCTCTGTCTTTCTCTCTGATCCCCACCCCTCCATCCTTAAAACGGGCTCAATTTAAAAAAATAACCACACAGAGCGAAAGAAGTGCTCTTTCTCAATGATCAGGTAAAATTTCGAGGCTTTATTTAACGTTTCAATGATTTCATTGAATTTTTGGAGAATCCCCATAAATTTCCTTATAACGTAACACCACAGAAACCAAGCTTGGGCTCGGCTGTGCTCTGAACTTATGAGAATCGTACGAGAAAACTCTATATAAGTATCGCAAGACAAAACTCTATGTCTAAACAAGGAACTTCGCAAAACAATCACTTTACGGTAGAAGCGATGTGTCAAACAGTACTTTACTCTATTACATTTTTGTTTACAGACCGTAATCGTCTCAGCAGCCTGGATATTTTACTTTGGACTTCTAAGTGCATTCTCTCCTCATTATTACTGGATCATTTCCCTTAGATGTTTGGTTGGATTTGGTATTGGTGGATCCCCACAGTCGTAAGTATGACTGGCGTGTCTTTGCTGTCGATTCAGTCTCTACCATTCATCGTTAACTTGAGGAACTCTTCGGTGTATAAGGATGTGTGATGTGCTTCTATAAGTCAATCAATAGTTTATTCGCACCAAAATTAAAGTTATTGTAATTTACGATATATTAAAGAGAAAAGTTTGATGGTGCTGGGGTCCTGAAATAGTATAAACTAATATCAAAGTTAGGCACCCAATTAATTAAAAATTTTTGGAAGATCACTTATTTTGAAATACTCTTTCTAATGAAAGCATTGTTGTCTTCTACAACTAATGAAGTAAAGGTATCTCAAGGGACACGCTCTTTTTCATATGGTCTATAGACCTCTTCACCTTGGGCGTAATGTTTTCCCATTCCAGACCACGTGTCATTCTCTAGAGTACCATTGCTTTGTTTAATGGTCGCCCATGAGATGACGCATGAATATGGATAGGACTCAAACTTTATTCCAAAGATAATTACACATTACGACCAAGGTAAAATAGTTTACTTGATTCGACATATCTGTATTTTATAAAGTGCGCGATTTGCTTTTAGACTTCAGCCTTACCGTAGACTACATACATTGCGGTTGTCTACGTCGATAGCTTGGTTTCCAAACGATATTAATGTACTAATTGAGATTTCCTTTTCTTCTTCTTAATAATTCAGGACGACCTTATTATCAGAATTCCTGCCCGCAAAGTCCAGAGCCATTTGCATCTTATCTTTAGCTGTGAGTTGAGTAGTTAGAACTATAAGGATCCTTCACTTATAACATGGCTGACCACAGGTAGCCCAAACCTGCGTATTGTATGTTATGAATGCACGAATTGATTTCGCCGGCGGCCTGTTTTAAGACTTTAATAAATGTGTCTTTAATAAACTGGTAGTGACAGATTTTTATGATCTTTTAGATATTTTGGGCCATTGGTTCCACGTTCACCGTTGCCGTGGCAATGGCTGTCATGCCTACTTTAGGTTGGCGGTGGCTTTTAGCGATACTCAGCCTTCCGCTGCTGATTTTTCTAATCATGAGCAAGGTTAGTTTAAACCACCAGCGATGTGATGGAAGATAGACTTCGAATCCGTCTATCTAATCACCAAATTCCAATGAATATGGTTTCCTGCATGTAATGATTCTATATGAATGGATTGTATGGATGTAGTGATTCTGAGACAGCGTAGCGATGGATTCTTTCACACCTTGTGGGGCTGCAGAGTGATGTGTTGCTACGACAAACACGTACAGAGAGAGAGAGAGAGAGAGAGAGAGAGAGAGAGAGAGAGAGAGAGACTTTCCGCCCGACAGACGGACAGACAAAATGAGCTAGCAAGAGAGGGAGAGATAGAGAGTGAAAGAGGTGATGGTGGTAGACAACCCTCTTATGGAATATATGAATACAGCTGCGTAAACAAAACAAGGAGAGAGTGACAGAGGGATATAGCGGAGTGGGAGAAGGGAAACAGTGAAGCATGATAATATCATCATCATCATTATCCTCTATGCCTGTATGGCACGCACGCAGACGCCAAGGACTTCATGATAATATAACCAATATTCATTTACTTTTTATCCCAGTGGTTACCAGAGTCTGTTCGGTTCTACCTGGCTGCGGGAGACCGCGAGAAAGCCATTCAAGTGCTAAAACAATGTTCTAGAATAAACAAGAAAGAATTACCTCCAGGGGAACTAAAAGATGCTAACACTGTGAGTTGATTGTCTTTAATTTGCCTATAAATCACCTGCTATAGCAAATGTCGGAATGGAATTTTTGGGATCTGGAATAGTAGTTAATTCCTGTTTCCCCGTGTTATCTTTCAGAACAAACCAAGAGGACGAATAGTAGATTTATTTCTTGGTGGACAATGGAAAACGACTATATTATTATGGATTATCTGGTGAGAGTAAATTTACATCAACGAGTGTTCGTCATATATTGCCGCCATGCGTGTTGGTTGGATATAACAAGACATTTCAGAATCATGGACTTGAGTTTATCCCATTCTGAACCCCCTCCCCTCCCCCCAAAAAAAGGAAAAGCAAAAGCTCAGCTGATAAACTATGTATGTGTTTTATTTTCAAGGTTTAATTTAGCATTTTCATATTACGGGATCGTGCTGACTACGACGGAACTTTATCAAAGCTATTCAGAGACAGGCAAATGTGGTAAGTACAAGCCGTACCAGTACTTCATATAAAACCACAGGGCTACCGTCAGTCAAGTCGCACAGGTCTCGACACATGTCAAGCTAGCTGACCAAGGCAATATACAAGGCAACGGTGATTTGGATTTCATCTTTCAATACACTGATGAGCAAACCGTGAAGGGGGATGGATTGGGACTAATTTTTCAATGGGGACTAACTTTTTAATAATCTCTGAACAAATTCAGGTGAAAAGAGTAAAGCAGGAATTGCTGATTGTGGATGTAGCCTCCTCACGATGCGAGACTACATTGACATGATGTGGACCACATTAGCTGAATTCCCAGGTAGATACTCCCTTACATGCCCTCTCATTCTACTACTGATTACCCTAATCTTAGCCGACGCTGCCTTCCCTTAAAGAGGGCGGCTAAATCTAAGGCTGTAGCTAAAGTAGAGCGCTAGAAAGCGGGCATACACCTAAGTACGGATGCTCTAGTCCGAAAGGAAAGGTCTTTCTGGTCGGCTTGGATTTACTTTAGATATAGCGGCCCAAACTTATCGTATATATTGTAACGTCTTCTAAAGCACATGTCGAATAAAGATCTAGAGTGCCTGATATCTCAAGCTATTTCAGCAGTTTTCTAAAAATACTAAAACAAAGCTAAAATATCTGTCTGGAACCAGGAATTAACCATACCGTGCCGTGCCGTGCCGTGCCGTACTGAACCATACCATGATATTTGTTATTTCTTCACCAGGTATAATAGTTACTATGTTAATAATCGACTATCTTGGGCGCAAGAAGACTGCTGCCATCGAATTTTTAGCTACAGTTATATTCTATGTACTGCTGATGTTTTGTAGTGGCAGGTAAGAACGATAAATTGATTGTTGTTACCGGGAATCAAGGGGTGGCGTACCTACCTCTTGGTTAGTCGGTTTTAATTTCCTCCTTCCTCAAAACCTAACACGCTACATCCACAGGTAACCCGCATTGCAGCGTCATTTACTAACCCTTCCAGACCCCCTTGTGTATTTTCTCTTGTTCAGTTCTTTAGCAACATTTTTCTTATTATTCTCATGGGGAAATAAATATTTCAATAAGAAATATTGGATCTATTCGTAAGCTGACTTTGATCAGCCCAGAGGCTGTTCAGGGTGTGGATACAATTTTAATTAAAGGTGACACGCGCGTGCTTCCACGGTGACCAGCCACCAACCTTCTCACATATATTTTGTCATTACTAGGGGTTTCATGACGTTTTGTATATTTGGTGTCCGCGGGTTCATTTCGGGAGCATTTCAGACATTCTTCGTGTATACACCCGAGGTGAGTTTATTCATTCGTGCTTCTATCATAGACCATTTGCGAGATGTATGACAATATAGCTCTACAACTGGAATCAGCAGTTTCCGAGGGGGAAACCACGGTTGAGCGTTGTACCGTAACGTTCCAAAACATCAAACGCTGAACCTTCAATCGAGCACCGCGCGCAGGCAAGGGAATGGTGTGTTCAGGCAATTGTAATCCAACCTGCCTGCTCTCTGCGCAATGCAAAACCCAATTCATTTGCTTTAATGTTAGACAAAACCGAACGTTGGTCTCCTCAAAAGTTCTTTGTCACGATTATGTTCTCTAATTCAATCATTATCTCTTGTAGGTCTATCCTACAATTAACAGGGCTTTGGGCTTGGGTTGCTGTAGTGCAATATCGAGAATAGGCGCCATGCTTACGCCATTCGTTGCTCAAGTAAGTAAAACCGGAGCCCAAAGTTTCGTTTTACCTTAGGTTCATTCATACATACACCGACACCTGTAAATAGCTATTATACTATAGGTTAACCATCATGTTTTCTTATCAAGGTATTACTTAAAGTTTCGGCTAAACTCGCCCTGGGTATGTACGCCTTCTTGTCTGCCATCTCTATCATAGCTACGCTTCTACTTCCTATAGAAACAGGGGGACGAGCCATGGTGGTAAGTTTTGTAGCCATTTTCTATTACCGAAATCTTGGTCACCAATTTCATCCCTTGGGTGTTAACTTTTCGTAGACCTTGTCTGACATAGCGAACATGGAGCACTGTGGTATAGCTTGGGTACAAACATATTTTGCACATTATGCTTTAGTGTTGATTGTACCCAAGCTGGACCACGATGCATCTGGTTTTTCGCACCAAGAAAAGAGAGCTTCTTCACCATCTCTTGAGAAAATTTTAAGACTGTATATTTTTTGTTTTGCATAGGAAACGTGACCCGAACAGCTCTACAGCTACTCAAATACATCAAAAGGAAACATAAATATGGAAAGACACAAATGAGATATTTATACAGTACGAATTAAGAGATAATAGTAAAGTAAAGGATATTCAATTTATGCACAACAAAGATTAATAATAATGGCTGGCTCCATTACATTGTTATAAAATAACACTCGTTTCCCTTATTATTAAAGGCTCAACTTTATACATGCATTCCCATCTCTAATATCAATCAATGTACAGTACATAGGATACACTGAAATATTTGGAACAGTTAATAGTGTATAATTAATGCACAATAGACATCACTTTCCCAATGTATCGTGATGCTTTGTATGTAAATGCTTCTGAAGGCATTGGTGCCCTATCATTTCTATGACAAATACATGTAAATAATATGCTGTGCCTAATTTTCACTTAATGTTTTAGGTCTTTTTGGGTAAATAAAGATTTCAAATGACTACTAATAATTTGAATTCTTTGCAACATAATGATAATAGGAGGTTCATCGAATATGGACAGGCAGCAAATATCTTCTTAAGCTTCAAGCTGGCATGAAAAACTGCTAATTATTACCTTGATGAATTTTTTAGTGGGGAGAGTCCATGTGAACCTCAAAATCAAGGTTTTGAATGAGTTAAAAATCTGTAAGCCTCCTACAACAAAAAATACGAGTCCCTAACAATCTTTAAACAAAACATTAACAATACATTTATCACAGATTGCTCTATAAGTAGTGAGTATAAATGAATATCACAAAGAAAGGAATATCATCAGCGATGATGTGCTTAATCAGTGTCACGGCCGTCATCTTTGTTCTGCATAGGTGGTGATCTTGATCTTGAGCGAGCTACAGGGCTGCGGGAGTATGAGCGTGATCTTGATCTCGAAGGAGATTTGGATCTAGATCTTGGGGATCTCTTGGCTGGTGATCTTGAACGACTCCTGGATTTTGAACGAGACCTATGAAATCAAGTAAATGGAAAGTGAATATTGGATGAAGTGGGAGTCCATAAATGTATCTTTACTTCTTTTGAGTCATCACTTTGTTATGCTCATTACTAACCTTGATCGTCGTTTTGGGGATCTTGAGCGGGAACGTGAGCGTGATAGAGATCGGGAATGCCTTCTTCGTGGTGAAGAGTCACGATTCTTGTCCTGAGAACAAAGCACAATATTACTTACTTAAGCCTGTCATCACGTCCATAGGATAATAGGCTATTGATTACTTCCCTCCAAACAGCACAAAAATACAAAAATGATAAAAAATACAAATGATAAAATCATTACAACGTTCTTGGTATTGCCTAGTAACACTTGGATGACCATAGAAAATCTTACTTTATTTTAATTTGGGAAACTTAGGCTTAGGTCAGAGGTTGAACATTACATGAGCCAAACCTGAAGCAACAAATAACAAAGTGGTCTTGTTTGATGTCATTATGTTCAGCTCATGTGAAGTTCAACGTTTGACCTTAGACTTAGCATAGACGGCTACCACTTCAAAAAGGTAGTTGAACAATAAAGTAATTAATCAAAGTTGGGGCAGAAATAAGTGTTAAGAAATGGAAGGGATAAGGATGATCACCACATTTTTGGATGATATGAAACCCTTAATAAAAATACGTTCTTTGGGTTGATGGCATCTTTCTTACCTCAATGATTCTTATCCTTCTACCCCCAAGTTCTGTATCATCAAGCTTACTGATTGCAGCATTCAAGTCCTCACGGCAGGAAAATTCAACAATCCTAAGACAAAATTTATCACAATAGAAATTAGTAAGTAATTAGTGTATAATGTGAGTGGCACCAAAGATACCTGAGGACTTTGTATTGTGTCTGCTAAAAAGAGGATCTCTATGCAGTAAATATGGGAAGAAAATTTTAGTCTATCTGAGTTCATGTCTTTATTGTAAAGGGTGTCTTCTTCTGTCTTCAATAAAGAATTATTTTCCTACAAAAAGCTCTTAAGTAACAGTGACTCACCCTTCACCAACTCTTCTCTTGTGTGCATCAGCATAGGTGACCTTGCCAGCTTTACGGCAGTAGTCCTTCAGATCCTGCAGCAAGAGTATAAGACAATCAGACAATCGAACTATTTACATAAATTTTACTTTATTTCCTATGCACCTAGAAATACAAAAAATACATGGTTTGAATTGTGCCCGGAATGCAAAATCCTTGTTAATCATGGGCATTTAAAAAGTACAATTGAATGTGTCACCCTGGTACAATGCAGTTAATACTTTGCTTCTCAGTTGACCATGAGGTAATTCAACACTTTTGTCATATAGTTTAACATCCAGACCCAATTTTTTTAAGGAAAAACTATGATTATTTTGTCTTGGGCATTATAAAACCACAAGTGATTTCCCTGGAAATGTAGGATTGAGCAACTTTTCTTGTTCTGTGTCCTTTGATACTTGGTACATAACAAAAGCAGTGGGTTTCATGGTCTTCCATTGTTGATATTTCCCTCAACCTCGCCTTGGAAAATACTGCCATCACTATTTTCCTCCGTACCAGTGAATAAGACAGTGTTAATTATCTGATAATACTAAATAAGCCAATCAAAATTGATCATGCTAATAATTATTGTTTACTGCATTATTGTTTACTGTACCAGTTACCTTGGACACATCAGGATCAATATGTTAAAACCATATGACAAGACATGCTCAACTAAGTGCAGTATTTTTGGAATAAAAACCCAGGAAGAGAACAAATGAAACAGGAAAGCAATGTACCCATGTTTTCCTGAGACCATGTTTTTTGTAATTGATTACCAGCGCACAAACATCTTACCTGACACCATGATAATAAAATTCAGTTTTATAGGTTAACCTCATCTCGCAAACAGAATGCAAAATAAACTTCTTGTCACAATAAACGAGCATGGATCCCCTTTCATCCTTAGCCGAGGCCAGAGAATGCATTTAAACCCTTCACTTCTTAAGCCGAGGCCAGAGATAGCATTTAAACCCTTCACATCGTGTAAAATGAGCATGGTGGGCGCAGCCGAGGCTCAACAGAATCATACTTTAAGACCGTCTGATTGGTTAAAGGGAGGATTCAAGAGATCACAGAACCTCTAGTGACTGACACACATAGTTTAATGTTTTGTCACCTCTTACATGCCCTGCCAATGTGAAAATGTGTAAGCAGTTACTTTCAGGAAGACAATAATATAGTAGGGTTTTAAAGTTAAAACACAAGATACAACATTAAAGTAATTGGTTAATTCTTTAGTGCATGTTATGTATTTGTTATTTTTAGGAATATACTAAATATATTTATGGGACTTTTTGATTTTTTTGATCTTTTTTTATTTTAAATTTTAAAAAGTCTGTGTGCACTGTATGAGTGTTGAAAAAATTGTGGCTGTTTTCTGTGACGTCAAACAATTTATACTTACAGAACTTTGATCACAGATGGAAACAATGATTTAGTCTTACCAATAATTTAGTATTTTAATCTAATGGAAAGCCATCTTCAGCTTGCTACATATTGAAGTAAATCTCAATTCATTTCAATAACATAGCAAATGATCAGAGAGATCAACCCCATCCCACACACAACAATGTTGTTGGTTTATTTCAATTAAAGTTATTTTAAAAAGAGAAAACTTAACGTAGTATAAGGAATATATCACACAAGTATAGAGTCTGGAAAGGAATTTCATGACATGTAAAATAGTTTTGAAGTTTTGGACAATACTGACCTGCCAGCTGGTACGGCTTGAAAGGTTTTCTACTACAGCCACATAGCCTGTTCTGACGGGAGGACCATACCTAACAATAAGACATATAATATAAATATAAATTCTATTATAGCCATGTACTTTGGTTAACCTTTGTTGACACATGAGGCTTAAAAAACATCAACTTTATGCACATACAAGAAAAGTATTTTACTTGAGGTTTGGATGTTTCCTTATTCAAAACAATGTTCAAGTCAAGCATTACATGCCTGGATTATGCTGAAATATACAAATTACATGGTGGAAGTCTGAGCCATTTCCCTCCCCCCTGCTTATTAGCTATGACTCTTAATGTCGTTGATTAAACATGCAAAAACAACGTAGCCTATATATTATTTCTCAAAAATGAATTTACAAGTAAAATTTATCAGTCAAAAGAAGGGAAAATCGTTACATGGAATTAGCATATTGGTTATGATAATAAATATTTAATATATTGTTTGGCATAAGACATGTTCAAAACTTCACACACCTGACTAATCATTTTGCTGATAATATACCTATACAGGGCTGGGCTAGAATTATTACATTTGGGAATGTAACTAGTTTCATAAAATGTTAGTTTTATTTAAAAAGTATTTAAAACTATTCAATAGATACCACAAGGGTGAACGAGTAATTTAAGGAATTGATTATCATTGGTTACTTAAGCCCTGATGAAATATATTTTTTACAAAATAATTATTATTCAAATTTTTTTGACTTTAATTTGCAGTTACCAAAAGACCTTTTGATTAAATAATTTGTGAACACAAAAAATGTAATTTTTTTGACAAAACATTGCACATAAAAATGTCCTTTACTTAAATATGGGTTTAGGTAAAATTTGAGGCGTTCTTTAGTATCTGGAATAAAGTGATGCATTGTACATGCTATTAGCTTCTGCCAAACACTAAGGCATAAAAGCTAACTTACGATCCAGATGACCTGCTTTGGTTCCCCCTGGAAATGGGAAACAAATTCAAGGTTACTGGATACCTCGGTACAGATAGAAGTTAACATTATTTTTATTCAGTTATACTCAAGTATTGTATTATTCATAGGTCAAAATTTATGTAGGTTATATGAATCAGTTGCCTATGTCCATTCTAGATGTATTCACACATTTCTTGTTGGATATTTTTTAAAACAATTATTAAGGTATCTAGTAACCTTAAATTGCCAACTAATAAACACATCAAATCATTGATCGTTATCCCCCCTAAGCCACTGACTTATGTTTGGGATCTGTATGAGATAACTCACAAGTAAAATGTATAAATCAGCCTTACTTATCTAGCCAGACAGGTCTTCTTCTGGAAAATCCACCCCTGTCTCTTCCACCTCCTCCTCCTCCTCTGCTACCACCACCTCCAGCTCCACCTCTACGGCCTCTAGCCATCTCAAGGGTAACTCTGTAAAAACACAATCATTTGAATGAACTGGTCTTTTTGATCAAGTGTCAAAAAGACTATTGAAAGCTGAATTAATTCTACTTATTTAATCCATTTTCTTCATTTTAAAATTTTTTTAAAAACCAGGATGACGTAATACAGTATTTTAATGAATTATCAGAAAAGAAAATAAAAATAATTTTAAAAGTGCTTTTCAGGAAGAACGTGGAATTACTAGAAAATTTATCTTAAATTTTTAATATAAACTTCTCAAACGATAAAGACTCAGGATTACAAAAAGTCAATAGAAGTACTTATAAGCGTCTCTTAAAATACACGTAGCGTGTCATGAATTTCTTTGTCAAAGAAAGCGCTGTAAAAGCGGGAAAAAAGGTAGAAGCTTAAGTTTACCTTTCTCCAAGAATCTCTTTGCCATTTAAATCATCGATAGCATCTTCTGCATCTCTGTAGTCATCAAATTCCTAGGAAAATTTTAGGAGAGAGATTCTTTTAAAACTGCGCCACAGTCGCCATGCTTTCCGCTTGCACAAGCCAAGCCCGACTCACCACGAATCCGTAGCCTCTTTTGAGAGTTATGTCACGAATTCGACCAAATCCTCGCATAAAACGATCAACATCACTTTCTCTAGCATCTAGGGGAAGTCGCCCGATAAAAACACGCGACATTTTGAAGAGAAATAGCACGGAATTCTTTAAAAAATAACTGAAGTACTCGAGGTTCACTCCTTGCCAAGATGGCTGACACGAGATGAATGCTATCCCGGGAAGCTTTGCGGGGAGGTATAGAACCAAAGGATTATGGGCAGCCAACACAGGCAACCCAACCCGACTGAGCAGCGATTGCGCAAACGTTGACAAGCGTTCCAAGTCTAAAGCCAGAATATACGTTTTACTATTATTACCTTGCCTCTATTTATGATAAAATTCCAGTAAAGCTTTCCAAAAATCCCTAAATTTTTAAATAATAAAAATATATCAATGTTTATGCGTGTTTCCTTCCATTCCAATTTTGACTTCATTTTGCCGCGCGCTTAGAATGCCGTGAGTTAAGAAAGGCTTGTGAAAGGCACATTGAAAACACAATAAATAGTAATTTATATGTATAATCTTTATTCCCATTTTCAATATAAATATATAAAACATTGAATAATGACTCTCTTTAGTATTTGTTAATACAGCATGCAGTTTAACTGGATGTTCATAGAGCGTTTTTATTTTTGTTTGTTATATTTTTTCATGCATATTTCTAGGATTAAAAACAACCCACAGATGTGGCACCATTTTGGATTGCGCCGGTTTTGGTTCGAAACAATTCATAATGGCACCACCATTGAGTTAATTAGAAAATATTTGATTTACGGAAGGCAGAGAATCGTAGAAATTGTTATTGAAGGTCGCAGAAAAGAGAAACGGCTCTAAGCTCTTAGTTAAGCGCATCGAGCATGGGAGTCGTTCACGGCTATAAAATACTCTCGACTCTCAAAGCCCTGTCATTTTTACTGCTGCACATGCTCGGCGAAATGTTTATACTACACCTGGATAACTATTTTATTCGCTTTTACCACGAGGAAACCATTCTTGTGGAAGTGACTTGCGTTCTCGCATTGAAGGAGACTCAGAATGAGTTTACCTGGATGAGTTCCCAATGGCAAAATGGCAATTACGTGACAATATCTCATGCAAAGTGGTCAGCGGTCATCGCGCGAATCACGAACGAATTAAAAACTACGCATGCTCTTATCATGGACGTATCTACAGTCCGATGCCACACCCCGGCCTTTGCCGTCAATCTTAGGAAAAATGAAAAATGTAAGACGATTAGAATAAATGAAAAGTGTCATCTCCACAATCACGAATTAATCATGAAATCTTCTGCCTAGTCGTGGGCAAATTTAACAGGGTAATAAGTCAATGTTCTTTGAGAAAATTTTCTCTCCTTCTGTACTAACTCCTCCAACTTGGCATTTAGATCACTTAAGATTTAGTATCGAATAGTGAGCTATCCGAGTCTGGCGCTTCCTCTTCGCTCTGTTCGTACTCTTCCCCTTCTAGGTTAACAGGCTCTGGGCCAGCTCCATCGGGTTGAAGAAGACCTGAAAATACACAGAGGAAATGAAAACAGTGACAACCAATCATATATCAAGAAAGGAAATTCTTATCCAATTAGCAGGCCAGTGTTGTGAATTAGAAAACGACATTGATTACTATATATAGCAGTCGTGACGTCACATCCCCTAGTTCGTTGAATTTCGATTAAAAAAACGTATTTTTCATGCCAGTTCGGGATACAAAAAGGGGACCGAATCATTATCGAATTCATTTTTCTGGGAGTTTGAGCAAAAGGAAGGTTAATTTAGATAGAGGTGAAGGACAAGATAAAAAGAAAAGCAGAAATAAAATGCATAAATTGTATAAAGAACAAACCTGATGGTCTAGGGCTCAAACGAGTCTTCCTGACCAGTTTACCCAACAAGCTTTTCTTGCTCTTTTTCTTTTTTTCTGTTTTTGACTTTAAAAAAAATCAAGAAAAATCAGGAAAAAAATCAACACAGGGGGACCATGATGTTAAATACTTACTGTATCACCAAAAAGAAGCTTGGCCTTATCTTCCTCTCTGAAGGATGGAATAGATAAAATGTCAGTCATAGCTGAGTATACTTATAGTGAGAAGAAATACACCACACGGCACGGTTACGGTACGGACTAGTTCAGTCTCAGAAGCATTTGCATCCGTCGCGGACGCGGACGCGGACAAATAATGCAATGTTACTTGCGATGGGGAAGATAGCAACATGACAATAACATAAATCCACACGGCGCGATCGAGCTGAACGTCACAGGGGTGAGTGAACAAGGTGGAATACTTTCCATCGCATGCTACTAAGCGTTGTGTTTCTGCGCCTTAAGGTTAATAGTGCCTTCTTCAACCTGTGCTAAGGACAAGGCCAGACTAAATCACTCACTTTGGTTCAGACTTTGAATCTTTGTTCTCCGTCCCGTCTACGTCTCTCCTTCCTTTAAGGTGTAGTTTTTCTTTGATAACCTTTTTGCCAAGAAATTGAAAATAGTAGTGTCACCATTGACATCATCATCATAATCATTATCATCACTGACGTCATCATCACAATCATCAACATCATCACTGACGTCACCATCACAATCATCAACATCAACACTGACGTCATCATCACAATCATCAACATCGTCACTGACGTCATCATCACAATCATTAACATCATCATTGACGTCATCATTACAATCATCAACATCATCACTGACGTCAACATTGACGTCATCGTCGCAATCATTAACATTAATTCTCATTGTTATCATCATTTGGGCTAAAATTCTGGTACAAAAAAACAGTATTATAGGTAGGTAGGTAGGTAGGAGAGGGAACTATGCGGTATAAATTTGGAAAGCATTGTAATCGTGCAAGGCATTTCTCGTTTATATTAACATCGCACCATGTTGGTGGTATTTAACACAAGATTCCTTAAGGCCGGTTTAGACGGTACGATTTTCGCCTACAACTATCGTATACAACACGCTCGCGCCATGCTACAACTCGAGTCGTAGCATGCAAATCAAGCCTACAACTCGCCTACGATAGACGCGAGCGTGTTGTATACGATAGTTGTAGGCAAAAATCGTACCGTCTAAACCGGGCTCTATCAGTCTCCTTTGTTAATACCACCAACATGGCCGCCATTTCTTTTTCCCTTGACTCCGTTTGGGATGGTTGCAAAACATCAATAATTTGTTTACCTGGGACACCAATACATTGATACAGTCCTTTTTCATTGCTATGAGAAGATCGTGCCAAGTCCACGTTCTGTTGTGATACTCCAGGGTGGGGAGGGTCAGGTTGAAATTGTGCACATCAACTATATTTTTCTCTTTTTCACCCTGGAAAAAAAGTCAAAACATTAAATATATCGAATATTCCGAATCCGAAGTGATCTCTACAGATTCCGAAAATCTTTCATAAGTATTCCCTGTTTTATTGTTTTTCACCGGGACATACATTCTAATCATTGGAAAAAGCAGCACGACTTGGGATCCCTGTGGCAAGGAAGAGTGAGAAATGTAACACAGGTAGACCATAAGTAAAAAAAAAGATTGTGGAAAACCTGCAGACTTTCTTCGAGTGTGGTCCTGGGGGGGATTTCACAAATATCCTGAATTAAGGATTTTCACAAAAAACAATTTCTAAGTTGCCGGTTACCTTATAACTGACACACATCAAGACTTCTGTGACTTTGACGTAGATGAACGAGTGATTTTTGGACGCTCGTTCCTTCATCTTTTCCAAGTCATCGTGGTCATCCAAGGGTCTGTAGAACATACTTTTCTTCTTACCCTAAACAGAAAGACAGAGAGACAGAGGAAACAGTGAAATCAGTCTTGTTTACGCTGACACGGCAAATTATTATTTATTGGAACTGTAGTAAATATAGATCGTAGAGTGATTTTAATAGTCTATTGACCAGTATAAGGGCAATGTTTCGCACGAAAACCGTAACAAATTATCCACCAGAACTACAGAACTGGCTATTCAGAACCCAGTCATTCTTAGTGCGCATGTTCGACAAAATGCCATAACATAAAATGAAAGGGTCACGACAGTGTGGCGCAGGCGGCTTTTGTCGAGCATCCACTCTAAAAATACTCGGCATCTAAGAATGTGCGCAATAAAAATATTTATTCATTTTGAGAATGTGTGCGAGAAGATTATATGCTTTTTCTTCATATGCGTCGCTTTCTCATGACGTTAATCGTTCACTTACTTTGTCTTTGGCTTGTGAAGCAGACGGACCAGCGTTCGTGTGGGATACTAGTGATGTCATACTCTTCCTAGACTTGGTGGCCGCTGAATCCGTCGACGCGTCTGACGAAGAAGAAATCGACGATGCTGTGCTGGCGCATCGCTTTAGATTACTCGATCTTCCGCCTCCAAAATTATCCTTCGCAAATAACAAAAAAGTTGACATTAAAATTTTCTAACACTGCAAAATGCGCTCAACTTAAATAAAACTTTTGACCTCTGAAACAGTAACCGCAGCCATCTTGGTGCTGTAAGCGTGAGTGTTTTAAATGATTTTATGATTCGCGCTAAAATATCTAACCGTTTGAAGGCTTACTTCAAGATCGTCCACGAACAATTCACCATCTTCGAAATCTTTGTCAAGTTCTTGTTCAGCTCCTTGGAGATAAAATTAGATGTCATAAATGATGATGATGATGATGATGATGATGGTCATGATGATGGTGATGATGGAGATAAGGTTGTGAAGATGACGATGATGATAACGATGACAACATGGTGAAGATGATGGGGAATGATGATATGGTGATGGTATTTATGAAAATAGCATGAAGACGATGACAATGATGATGAAACTCATTGCTATGTCCTCCAAAGTGAGCGGCATTTCGACGTGCTGCAAGGTGTCTATACAGTAAACTTGATCTCACCTTTATAAATGAGGTCTACTTCTCCCGTGTCCCCGTCATACTCGTGCTCACGTTGTGGAAAGAAAAATGCCATGACTTTACGAAACAAACGATAGGTCAACCCGACTGAGAGAGGACATACATTGATCTCTAGGTGCTCCTTGACGCCAATACCTCCAACTACAACAACACAAAATAAAATCTTTATCCTTTTATCAATACCCTGAAACAACGTCTGGGATGATCAAAGTCAGGCACAGTTAACTCGCATACTCAGGCTAACCCATGTGCAAATGAGAATTTAATCAAGGCGCACAGCTGTATAGAACGAAATCGAAAAAAAAAAAAAAAATTTCAAATGAAACATGCGTGCGACATTATTAAACTTCAATTTTGTGAAACATGAACAAAGACAACTGAAAAACTTTTTTTTTTTTAATGGCAAATAACCTAAGATAAAAATTTTATAGACCTGGAGGTTTTACTCGACAGTACAAGCGAACCATTACAGCCCTGTCCTTTTGGCCTTGACCGCTTGCGATTCTTTGAGTTAAGACATCCTGGAAAAATTGAAAACAGTTTGTAATGTTAAAAAAGCTATTTGAATGAAGGAACCACCCAGCAACAAAAATACTCAAGAAGCCATTACAGTGCAGAGAAACCATTTAAGTGACAAAGAGATTGCAATGCAATAAGAACTATTTGGGTTCAAAATACTTAAGAAACTATTGCAGTGCAGAGAAACCATTGAGGTGTCAAAGAGATTGCAATGCGTAAAAATCTTTTGGGCTCAAAATACTCAAAAAACCATTGCAGTGCAGAGAAAACATTGAGGTGTCAAAGAGAATGCAATACTTTAAAATACTCAATAAACCATTGCAGTGCAGAGAAACCATTAAGGTGTCGAAACCATAAAAGAGCCTTCAAAAGAAGGGAAAATAAGGAAGCCATTGAAAAAATTCTATTATTTTACGAAAGAATATTTTGTTATACCTTGTATATGCTGTTAGGAAGTAGATTTCTGACGTTGAATTTTGGAACTTCGAATCGATGCTCAATCGTAGCGTCACTGAGAGTCGTCTTGCTATAACTAGAAGAAGTAGTTGATGTTAGAAAAACTCATGGTACATACGTACAGTGCAGTGACCATGACGGTGTCAAGTTCGAGCATTTTCATTGGCTGAGCAGTGATTTCGCGCGCTGTGTTTGGTTCTAAGAATGTAATAAGTTCTGCACCGTGCCATGTGTCGCGCCGTTTCACAGCCATAAGAAAGTTCTTCATTACTTCATACGCTCAACGCACCAAATACTAACATTTTTAATATGTGCTTGAAGTAGAGTGAAGAATACTCTACGTCAACGCAAGTTTTATGTGTACTCATCGTAACTGTCTGAATAAGTTTACGAACCTAAAGTTTCTGAAGGTGGCATCTGCTATTTCCAGCTGACCGTCCGCCTGATTGAGCTTCCATGACGCGTGGTTGAAGTGAACTTCGGCGAGTTTTGTTGGTTCAGAAGATGGTGCTTAGAGAACAAACATGCCACAATGTTAGCTGCAAAGTTTTGACATCCCAAGTGTCTTTCCCTTACAGCTATTCTCAATCACGCGCGCCCTCTAGCGAATGTTTCTGTCGCGACGAAGAAGGTTTTGGTGGACGTCTATCACAATCGTTTCCATAACATTGTCGGAAAACACGAAACGTCTTGATTGACGTCCACCGAAAGCTTCTTCGTCGCGACAGAAACAATCGCTAGAGCGGCACGTGTGATTGAGAATGGCTGTAAATCGTACTTCTTTCTAAATGGCTCAAATTTAACACTTGTCTAGTAAGTGCGCATGAGCAAAGGGTTGTCTGCTGACCAATTTCTGCTAAATCCATTTAGATAATATTTTACATTAACATTTACAAATTGAAAATGTCTTTACCCTTTTCAGGTGTTGGAGGATTGAGATTCATCTGGAAATCCTTATAAGCGCTGAAAAAATAGAAAAATCGAAGGATACGAAAAGATATAACCAAGAAAAGATATATTGCCCAACCAGATATATATATTTTTTGTACACTGGAGATACTGTGTTAGGTTGCACTGTAAGGGGTTTTGTAATTCAAATTGATGTTGGTTTGTTTGTGCAAGAAAAACTCTGCGCTTGGGCTACCTGTGGTGCTATTCGCGGGTCCAAAAAAATCGAGCCAGTGATACCGCAGTCCCATCCCATTCACAAGCCAAATTGGTGGAAATAAAAAAAAGTATTTGCAATGACTGTCTGACTGTCGCGGCTACGTGGTTACCTTATAAGAAGCCTGAGTTCCGTGCTGGCCGAGTTAAGAAGCTCTTTTTTCTGTGTGATTTCTCTCTCTAACTGGATCATGGCTTCTGTCAGACTATTAAATAAAAAGATAGAGAGAGTATCAAAAACCATACCATCGTGGTCTAATATGGGTATACAAACATTTTTGTTCATCACACCTTATATGGTGTTGTTTGACCCAAGCTAGACCACGATGCATCCTATTTATCGAACTCAGAAATGACCTATGACCAGTTACTCCGTCATTACCAGTCTAGACCCCTCTTTATTGAGTCACAAAATTTGTTACAATAGGCCAATGTGCTGATCAAGTGATCAAGTGATCCTACCTCCCTTATCGACTCACTCACCCCTGATTGTCCAGGGCTTGTTTTCTGATCAGGTTCAGCTCGTACAACTGTCTCTGTAGTCCTCTCATCTCAGTTTGACGATGCCTGCCATAAAACATAACCATAAGGATTTGATAATGGAATACAACCGGTTATAACTAGTTATCAAAACTGGTTATAACCAGTGACTTAGAATAAGGTCAAGGTGAAGTTCGACGTTTGACCTGAGCCTTAGTAGTTTGGCATAAACAATGTACCACGCATTTACGACCACTCCTTATCAGGGACCATGGAGAGGCACGATGAGAAGGAGTAGGGGTCTGTGGATCAATTTTAAGGGTGCTCGTGCCTTACCTTACGATGTTCTGTTGTTTAAGGATTTGTGCTCTCTGGTCTTCAATGGCTGATAGCTGTAGACGGAATGTCATCTTCTGCAGCCGTTCGTTGGCTTCCTGAAAACATTCAAAATCTAAGTGTGAAATGCAACCACGACCACAACGACAGCAGTAATGAGCCCAACCCAGTCCCCCTGCTTTTCTCCGCGTGCTCGACAGACTTTGACTCGTTATTTCTATTATAACTGTGTTTCATCCAAGCAACTATCTTCATTTGACATTCTGACTTTCATTGTTGTCACTAACAAACCTTTTTCTTGGGTTCCGTGTAGAACACGACATTGTTAACGATATCAATCAGCATCAGATACTGCGACTAAGAACAAAACAAAAATATCAAGAAAGTTAAAAAAATGCTTTGATTTAGAGCCCATTTCATACTCATGCTAAATATAATGACTCACTGAATTGGTGGATATCTCCAGCAGTTTGTGCCTAACAGTGTAGGTATCAACAGTTGGAAGTCTGTTGACTCGTAGATGATTGCTCGAGGCGGGTGACTGTGGCTGCAAAACAGGACGAAAAAAACATGGTTAGAAAAATGAAAACCGCTGAATAATGGCCTCAAAAGTGGACAATAATTTCATCCCTTCCATTCTATTTTAATCCAAACACGTCACGTACAAAGTCACGTTATGCTCACCACTGAATTGGGTGCCGCACCCTCGGCTAACGGATCCAGTTCTGTACTGAAATTAACAAAATAAAACTCGCAACCACAACGAGCGACGATACGTTGAAGCTGAGGGATGTCCTGGCCTGCCCCAGTGGTCGTCCCTCCGACCACAGAGGTCACAACTCCACCGACTGCCTCTCCTGAACCTACGATGTTAGCTAGATCAGCTATGTCGAACCCAGTCTTCTCTTGAGACTGACGGCCAGTTATGACCGTGGTGTCGAGCCATGGAATGTTATTGAGGTTGATACAGTCATCCGGGCTTACTGTGGCGAAGTACTGGTAATCAAGAAATAATAAATCTGTTAAAACTATTTTTTTTAAATTCATTATAATGCCTAGTACCCTCACGAGCTGTATCTGGTTCCAACACAAGTCACCGAGTGTCCGTGCCGTGCCATGTCCGTGACGGTGACGTGTCAATATATTTACATTGGATGGCTGGTACCCACACTACTGCGCGACCTCCTTTCAACGCAAGTCACTGAGTACATGCCGTGCTTTGTCCGTGACGTGTCAGTGTATCTTGATTGGATGCCTAGTACCCTCACGAGCCGTGACTCTCTGCTTCGACGCAAGTCACCGAGTGTCCGTGCCTTAATCTATCAGAGAAGTATTTGCCCGTCACATGAGATTGGATTGGTTTAGTTACCTGTAGATTCTCCACCGTGCCAACCCATGTCTTCTTGTTCAATAGTTCTGTCTTACTCCAGACAGGACGATGCAGGCGGTTCAGTACCGTTGCATTCCCGGCGGTCACCAGAACTCCTCCCTTGGTCTCCGTACCTTGGAGAAGGATCTGCGTGTTGACCAGCTTGACTGGAATGCAAACACATCGTGGGTTTACAAGGGGAGTTGCACGGCAGCAATGTTGGAGGGCAAGAAAATTGCATTTTTCCTGCCCTCCAGCAATGTCTGCTTGTATACCGCTACAGAACTCTAATTCTAATTATCATACGAAAAGTTTGTACGGAGATGAAAAAGGAACAATCTGATTGGTTCTATCACCTTACCGACAAAGTCTAAAATCTTTCAATACTTACTATGCCAGGTGTGTGCTATGAAGTCTTCACTGGTACACAGCGACACGCCCTGTAAAGGTGTTTCGGCAGCTTCCACAGTCCCTGTACCCTATAACAAAGACAATGGAAAGATAAACCAATCGGAAGAGGGGAAGTCGTTGCCTACCAATTGGAGAAGAGAATATTTTGACAAGCCAATCAAAATTCACAATGCTTCTTACAGCCAATCAAACAAGAGAATCCTTAACAAGCCAATCACAAAAGGAATTATTTCCGACTTCAATCGCCGATTCTTCGATGCTTGTCATTCGTGTGCAAGCGTAATAAGTAATAGAAATCTAATCGTACTACTGCATCATCATTACCTCTTCGGTGAAGACAGTGAATTTGGAGTCCTTCTCGTTCACGAGCTTCTGTAACAGCGACATCGAGCGTTTTTTATGTAGAACTACTCCAGGTGACTCTTTTATGGTTTTCTAGAAGCAAAAATATTCAGAGCACTTCAGTGTATTAAGTCAAAGTTCTAACATAAGTATTATGCTTTATTGCGTTGGACGGTGGGGGGAGGGGGGCGTGGCGAGTGGGTTAACAAGGTTAACAATTTCTGTCGGGACTCAGTCCAAGGGGTCTATTCAAGGCTCTGGACTCAGTCCCCCCTCCCCCCCTCCCCCCGGGTCTCATACCTGTTGTTTCTTATCCACAATTGTAATCTTGACCGCGTCAGCTGAAAGATTCTTTTTGAGAACCTGAAAAAAATACGAGCAAATTTAAAAGTTCTTTTTTTTTTTTTTTTTTTTTTTTTGCCGCGCAAATCTACAAACAGAAAGGCTAGTCTCTTGAATCTGCTGACGAAAGACGGAAAGAGAATAGGAAGATAACAAGAGATAAAAAAACCTTTAGCGCACCTCTGCATTCGTGTAGGCCTCAAACAATCCAAAGATAATCTTCCTATTGGTTAGAGTCCAGACTCCTTTAGAGCCATGGCAGACAAGTTGATGAACGTAACTCTGTGATAAAA
This sequence comes from Actinia tenebrosa, assembly GCF_029948245.1. Lineage (NCBI taxonomy): Eukaryota > Metazoa > Cnidaria > Anthozoa > Actiniaria > Actiniidae > Actinia > Actinia tenebrosa. The sequence continues at coordinate 17,175,727 of NW_028292578.1, forward strand.
CAACAACAAGTCATCAACATCATGCTTCGCAATTGCATTCTGTAAAGGTGCTATGATACCGGCGGGTTGCTGGTTGCAAGTTGCGGGTTGCGGGTTGTGATATTTGAGCTCAACCACAAATTGCGTCGTGTGTGAAACTCTTCAACTCTTGAATAAGAGAATTCCGTTGTACTTCCTTGCGCGAAACTATTTTCATATCGTATACGTATGAACAAGACATGCAAAGTACATCATAGCCTGTGTGCATACATCCTGATATGCACAGGCTAAATAGGTAGTCAGTTATCATTATTACTGGGTTACCTGTGAGTCAGGTTCACTTTCATCTACCCTTGGCTGTTGTTTGCTGGCGTCTTGACGGGAATACTCCAAACTGGTAGAAAACAAGAAAACAAGGAAACAACAAATTAATGCAACTCATATTTCTTTTCTTCTTTTGATTTCAAGTGGTTTAAATGTTTTCATTTTATACCAATGTGTTGCGTGACGCTTGACACGTGACGCGCACGACGCATGCTTCGATTCTTCCCGTTCCCGTGTTTTTTGTTTTTTGTTGTTTTTTTTTTATGGCAGTTTTGGTTCTTCTAATTGCTAGTGGTATATATGATTTCATACCATGATGCTGCGTGACGATTGTAAAAGGCAAGTATCTCAACGAATATTTAAAGAAATATTCCCACCTTTCAGTGGTCAAGAAGTAATACTTGTTTGGCTCCAAGTCGATCGAGCTCACCTGGAATAAAGAGACAAATAGTTAGTAACTGTGCGACAGGAACATGAAAGCATGGGTGGGGAATCCTTGAATCAAGGAAGAGACCCCAGAGGTGAGAGACCTTGAATCAAGGGAGAGACCTAACAAACTCAGTCTACTCACGTGTGATGCCGAGTCCAGCAATCAAACCCGAGACCCTAGAGGTAATGTTAGAGGCAAGTGTACTACCGCCATACCAGCAACAATCAAAGGAATATAACTGGATATGTTCCTAAAACAAACAAGTCTCACCTCAGGTTGTTCTCCGTCCTCTAGGTTCTCCGTGGAATCCAGTCCGTACAAATGACACGTGATATCACGGATCTCGATGTGCAGCTTGCTAGCCGTCCAGTCCGCGGCCGGTCGCCTTGTCAACTTGCCCTCGAATGGCCGCAAAGCAAGACGATACTGGGTGTGTAGTGACCCTGATCCAGTGGTCATCTCGAAACCACGTTGTTGAGAGAAAGATCCCCAGTACCACACGGAGAGCTTTGGGAATTTCAGGGACAGACTCACCTCCCTAAAAATAATCAAGCACTCAGGTTATTGCTGGTTTGCAATCATTCCCAAGCGAATGAAACGACAAAAGATACGGCGGCCACGTTGGATGATATAACAGAAGAGAATAATGACCAATTTTTTGTTAAATTCATCCAGCATGGCGGATGTGAAAACAATCAATTGCTTGGTTTCTTTTGACGTCATTTCCTGTCGCTCTTTCAATGTTCATCAGCTAAATAGTGGCTTTGCACCATCACGTGACGGCAGCCATGTTAGATGGCAGGAACAATACAATCGTTTACATGAGAAAGAATTCAATTCCCGAGAGCAAAGGGATTTTATCGTTTTGCCATCTAACCACAAGCAGCCCAAGCTGTATTATGGGCATTGGCACGTGATGGTACGAAACCTTATTACAAGTTTTCAATAGAGGCTATGCATCACTACGTGACGGGGGCCATGTTGAATGGCAGTAACAATACAATCGTTTAACAGGAGAAAAAATTCAATTCACGAGAGTAAAGGAATTTATTGTTTTGCCATCCAACATGGCCGCTTGCACGTGATGGTGCAAAACCTCCATACATTTCTTTCTGGATGACAGCACATGGTGCTCAGTGTTTGACCACTACTTGGAGCAGATAATGCATTCCAATGACTATTATCAGCTGTTTGAGACCCAGCAGCAGACAGTTTTTCTATAAGGGTATTTACTCACTTGTAATGTCTACCAAGAGTTTGTCTTTTGGGCGGAATTCGATTAAAGTAACGTCCACGTTTGATTGGTCGAGATGTGTTCCTCAGGACTACCTCCTAAGGATGAAATAATATTGTGCTCATCATCATCATCATCATCACAATCACTATCATTACAACCATCATCACCATCATCATCATCACTAGTATAATTATTATTATTATTATCAACAGTAAAAATATCTATACCAGTATCGACAGACTATAAAATCATTATCAGCAGCAGCATCTGAATCATCGTCCTCAAACAACAAGCTCATTAACATTATAATTATCATCATCATTATCATCATCATCACCACCACCATGATGGTCATCATTATCAGCACAAACAGAATAATCAATACGTATTCTCTGGCTCACCTGATAGTTATTGAACCATCTCAAGGTGCTTGCGTACAAACAGATGTAAGGTGAGCCAAGCTGACTAAGATCCTGTAAAGAACCAAAAATAAAGGAATATACAATTAATACTGTGGCATTCTGGTCCATAGAAACCACTTCCCTTTTGGCAGTAACTCCATCACATCATGATCATCATCATTCATCACCATCATCATCATCATTAAATCATCATCATCACCAACACCATCACCATTAAGTCATCATCATCATCACCATCAAATCATCATCATCATCATCACCATCAAATCATCATCATCAAATCATCATCATCATCATCACCATTAAATCATCATCATCACCAACACCATCACCATTAAGTCATCATCATCATCACCATCAAATCATCATCATCATCATCACCATCAAATCATCATCATCATCATCACCATTAAATCATCATCATCACCAACACCATTAAGTCATCATCATCATCAAATCATCATCATCATCACCATCAAATCACCATCATCATCATCATCACCATCAAATCATCATCACCATCAAATCATCATCACCATCAAATCATCATCATCATAACCATCAAATCATCATCACCATCACCATCAAATCATCATCACCATCAAATCATCATCATCACCATCAAATCATCATCATCATCATCACCATCAAATCATCACCATCATCGTCACCATCAAATCATCATCATCATCATCACCATCAAATCATCATCACCATCAAATCATCATCATCATAACCATCAAATCATCATCACCATCAAATCATCATCATCACCATCAAATCATCATCATCATCATCACCATCAAATCATCACCATCATCATCACCATCAAATCATCATCATCATCATCATCAAATCATCATCACCATCAAATCATCATCATCATAATCATCAAATCATCATCACCATCAAATCATCATCATCATCAAATCATCATCATCATCAAATCATCATCATCATCATCACCATCAAATCACCATCATCATCATCATCACCATCAAATCATCATCACCATCAAATCATCATCACCATCAAATCATCATCATCATAACCATCAAATCATCATCACCATCAAATCATCATCACCATCAAATCATCATCACCATCAAATCATCATCATCACCATCAAATCATCATCATCATCATCACCATCAAATCATCATCATCATCATCACCATCAAATCATCATCACCATCAAATCATCATCACCATCAAATCATCATCATCATCAAATCATCATCATCAAATCATCATCATCATCATCATCATAACCATGAAATCATCATGAAATCATCACCATCACCATCAAATCATCATCACCATCACCATCATATCATCATCACCACCATCATATCATCATCACCACCATCATATCATCATCATCACCATCATCATCACCAAAACATAATCATCAACATCTTCTTATAATGATTAATACCGAGACCAATGTGACATACTTTAGTAACATCCATGGCTGTCTCAAGGGAAAGATGTAAAGTCAGACTCTGAGATCTGAACGGTGCGTACGAGTCGTGAACCTGTGAACAAAATAAAAACATCAATACTCCTTGTCCTCTTCACCCTGCAGTGGCACTCTGGTGAAAAAGGAACTCTGGAGAATAAACTAAAGGAAATGAAATATCTATTAGTGACAGAAACTTGAAATAAGTGTTCCAGAAGAGTAAAAAACGAGAAGCAACTTCAAAAGCAAAGTTCAAAAGCAATAAAAACACATAGCGTGTCAGATTCTATCAGAGGAGCATAAGTATTTCAGAAGCGTAGAACACTTGAAAACAAAACTCAAAAGCAATTAAGACGCATAGCGTGTTATAGTGTATCAGTGGAGCATGCGCAGAATAAGTAAACCGCTGACACAATTCCTTATTTATCTCATAAAAATTCTTAACAACCCACAGAACGGTTATCCCGATATTACTGACAGCATTACTGACCTTGTTTGGTGCGAGTTCGGGTAGTTTAGACGGAGCAAACGGCATTATGGAGTGATGGTCGTTAGCATCGCCTGAACAATTCCATTGCATGTCCGAACTACAAAACAATAATAACAATAAAAAACACACATCGATAGCGAACCGCTGTTAAATAGTTCACTTTCAATCAATCTTATCAATCTAGTTGCCTTACCAGACTTTGAAAGCAGGGAAATGAAGGACTTCGCGGTCATCGTATCTGGACGCGGTGCGCGTCTGTAGAGTGAAATCTCCCGCGATCTCGATGCGACCTGAAGGAATCGAAACAAAAGGTAAAATCCCAAGCATTTGAATAATCTAGCCAAAAGAGATGCTAATGCAATCGTTGTTCTTTTTGCGCAGTCAACGATCTATAGCGACCCTCCATTGACAATGATCAAGTTGGGAATTTTGGTATCGCATTGGCACCACACACTACCCGTGAACCATTGTGTGACGTCATGAGAATGCATGTGATCAGAGTCAAGAGTACTGATGAACCGAGTAGATCTTTCGAGCGATTGAGTTAAATAAAAGACTTTACAAATGCACAAACGCCGCACATTACAGTCTATATTATTTTCAAATACTCTTTTACCATTGGTCCAGAGCAGGTCTACATTCATCCAGTCCAGCTCAAGCCGTTCTGTCGTGTTGTAAGGATTACGAGTCGCACTATAGAACATCAACCATTTCTTGATGTCCATGTGAAGACGACCATGAAGAAGAAGGCGAATCTACAAAAAGTTAATCACATCTTTGTGGGTTATCATTCGAGTATTTGCCGTGTAAAGGCCGCCATCTTGGGTGAATATATTTTATTCTCGTATACGAAGAATTGAAAGTCGATTACCTTGTCATAAAAAGGAAGAGGTTTGCTGGGGTCTTTACTCGGTTTGCTAAGATTTCCTGAAGAAATGCAAGAAAAGAAGCCTCAACACGTTGAAAATGGTGACGTCGTTTTGTGATCATGTGGTAGAAATCACGTTATATTTGAATCACGATATACGAATCATGCACGTCATATCTTCATAACATGATATAAATGATCCAACATAACGAATGCAAAAGACATGGAAAACTGATGTTGGCGTCACATTCTGATCGCGTGGTGGGAATGACGTCCGACACTAGAATCACGCGTTATATTTGACGTCACATTCTGAACGCGTGGTGGGAATGGCGTCCAACACTAGAATCACGCGTTACATTTGACGTCACATTCTGATCGCGTGGTGGGAATGACGTCCAACACTAGAATCACGCGATATATTTGACGTCACATTCTGATCGCGTGGTGGGAATGACGTCCAACACTAGAATCACGCGATATATTTGACGTCACATTCTGATCGCGTGGTGGGAATGACTCAACTTACCAAATGCTAAAGATACCATTGCAATTGCTGGGTCGATGTCCACACCCCAGGCTAGCTCGAGGGTATCCATATCTGAAACGATTAAAAATAATGGGGGTGAAGTACCACATGTTATTCTATTGTACATGTTTTCTTTCTTTACCAGTAACATAGATGAATGAAACGCAAATGTAAAATCTTGGGGACCGGTCAATATTTAAAGGAGGGGGGCTGGTGGTTGGTGCAAATAAGAGGACACTGATAATCTAGTCTCCTCAGCAGTTTACCGGACCGACACTAAGAACGGCTGCTGAGGAGACTACTGATAATTATGTCGGGGGAGAAGGGGGGGGGGGGGGGGGGGTGGGAAGAGGGAACTTATGCAAGTAAATAAAATAAAAATAGGCTTCATAAAAGCTGTCAGGAAGATTTAAGCATGATATATCTACAATCTTGGACAAAAGGGTAGAGAATAATGAAAGAACTTCGACCGTCCCTGCGCCTTTTGTATATTTTGATCAATAACCCAAAGAAATGTTGGTCGAGCAAAGGAGTCATTCGCCTTTGTTTTCCGAGCAACATTGCTTTGGGGGGGAGGGGGGGGGATGTATATTATTCTTCATGACAAAAGCCAAAAAATTTTGATTTTTTTATCAGTGATTTTCTCTAAAGGTTTTTTCCTAGATTGTAGTCTTGCAACCAAAGTACCCCCCTCCTAAAAAATATTACGCCAAAACTGAAAAGGGCCACTTTGTGTCCATGTTTGAGGGGCATCATCATCACTGACATGATTCTTGTGCCACTTACCAAAATCAATATCGTAATAGAACTTGAGCGCAGTAAGACTTCGTTGTACTGTCATGTCTCCCCACGGCTCGTTGATAAGAATACTGGAATTATATTTAGCTATAAGGTACAAACACAGATTATTAGAATACAACATTTTGCAAACCACATTCCTTAAGATGGATAATATCAGAGACCTATTCTTGGGGTGCATGTTACGTCATAGCCGCCATGTTGGTTGACGAGAACAAAGCATGCATTAATTATTAGCCTTTTTTGTTAGATTAACCAACATGGCGGCTATTTATTAGTCATTCTGAGGTTGAGGAAAACCTGGGTCGAGTTTGCATTGCAGAGCATTGTGGGACTTTTTTAGAGGACAGATTTTCAATTATGCTTTGCTAATAAAAAGGTTACTGCAAGGGCTATTTGTTTGTATACGAACCTCTGTTGTCTGCAGCTTGTTCGGCACCAAGAAACGTTCCACATAGTTTCACTTCTTTTGAGGTGAATATTGGTCTTGGGTAGTCCCTTAAACGACACTGAAGACGTACAGAAAAGAACATTAACAAGTATACGCATTTATGTGCAAAATTGTGGATTTACTGTGTGTGGATATGTAAATGGAAAACATGAATAAGATGGACGAAAATGGATAGGAGTATGGATAGGAGTGGATGGGAATAAATATTAGAAAGATATTTGTTTAAAATTAGAGTAACATAGACCTCTTCATACGTAATATTGTACAATTTCAGACCACGTGTCATTCTCTTGAGAATAAGATACTTTGTTTGAGTACAAAGAAATGATATTACAGGGAATGACATGTGGTCAGAAATAGGAAAACGTTATGCCAAAGATAAAACTTTTTTTTATCCAAGAAATGAAATAATACTCACACAGTGTGAGTCGAGTGTGCCTTTAACTGTACGACACCACAGTGTGCTAAACTCCAGCCCACTAGGAAGGGTACTGCAAAGAACGACACATAAATGCACTTCAATGTCTTTACCGCCAAAAAATGGATACGAATGGGTGGCAATGAATGGAAATTTTTCTTTTCTCCACTCTATTTGATTACAGGACAAAAGGCGACAATCTTGTAAACCAGTGGACTGATATAACGACGTGCTGCAAGGGATCTATAGGTGTTTTATTATACCTACCTCTCACTGTTCAGTTTGTTCATCATTTCCACTGCCTTAACCTTGCCATGGTAAGACTCGTCTGCCAAGATCTTTAGATCTAGACTCGCGAACTCCCAAACCAACAAATTTCTGCGCATCGGAGTCTTACTGTAAAGAGCCTGGAAAACAGTGATAAAGGTCTTTATTAAGTGTTAAAACACTTCAGTCACGCAATACAAGCAACGCGATCCCTGTCACACAAAGTGACTCCTGACAAGTCACGTGACTCCTACCAGGTCAGCTTAGTCATGTAACCCTTACAGTCACGCAATCTTTAACAAGTCACAACTCAGGTCTTTACAATGAACAATAAACATTCATCAACCTGTAACGATGTGTTCATGTTTATTACCTAGTTTTTGGAAAAACCGCCAATTTTTAGGATAAGAACCTTGGAATGCTAAATCACTACAAGAACGCGTAAAGGCACCGTACAATGTAACGATCACGGTGCTGCACGCTGGTATGTCTTTTTTTTTTCTAACGACCTCAAAAAATCTAATTTCAAGGTGTTACTAAATATACTGGAATAAAAAAAAGACAAGCTTTGTAAAATACAGCGGAGTCTCTATTTAGCGGCTATTCGCGGAAAATAACCAAGTGGCCGCTAAATGGAGGTCGGGCGCATATAAAGATTTTATTAATAAGCAGATAATTTTAGCTGTCAATTATTACAAATCATCCTTCAAATACCCATGATTCCGCTGTAAGGACGAGTGATATTGGGTACGAGACCGCGCATTACGTCATCAAACAAATAATCAGGTAATTATCTTGCGCGCGCTGTCGATGAAGTTATTCAGCGAGAGAAAAGAAGCGAAAGAAAGCGATAAAGACTTCACAAACGAAACATTGTTAAGCGGATTATTTTCAGATTTGATCGCACATAGCACAGTTTCAGGTAAGAACTTTGACATATTCAAAGGGTTTAAGTATAATTTTCTGGTTTCATTGTGAGAATTAATTAGGCAAGCTTCAATTGAAAACATCGAACTGCGTGTCAAAAGTAAAAAAGGAAAGTGTGCGCACACAAAGAACACAAAGATGAAATAGCAATTCTCTATATTTAAAGTGGTTGTAACTTTTAAAAAAGCAAAAAAACAAAGATCGGAAGTAAGCCGGAATGTACGACAAAATGTTTTAGTAAAGCAATTACTCAAAGAAAAGAAAGGAAGAAAGAAAGGAAGGAAGGAAGGAAGGAAGAAGGAAAGAAAGTAAAAGATGATTCTACGCATTATCAACCATCTTTAATTTCATTCATTCTTTTTCAGATTTGTCATGGAATTACCAATCAAGTACCAGAAAACTGTATATTATCTATGGTATATAGCAACTTTTGGATACGTCTTTCAGTGCAAGAAGTCTCATCCTTTGGTGTTTGCCCTGTTGTTGCCTCTCATCATACCTGGTTGTTTACTTATGACCATGTTGGCTTGTCTGGTCGTTTTCAAAGCAGTTTTTATACTGTCTAATTGCGGAGTAAATCTTTTTTCGTTTGCTCTACCTTTGATGCTACAAGTATCAGGACATTTAGTACTTGGGGTTGCCTTGGTTCGCATTTGTTATCTTATCTACAATGCAATCCTACAAGTCTGTCGTAGTTTTGAGTTGGAGCCATGGACCGCAAGAACACTACTCGCCTATATTATCTGGCTGATATACGAGGAGTGTTTCATAGTACTACACATCTGTGGTCTAGCGACTTACGCCATGGTGTGCATTGTACTGTCCTATCTACCATGCATGCTGGTTCTAATGATCTGGCTTGGCCTGGAAGTAATGAAGCAATTAATTGCAATTATCATACTTGTAAATGACCGATTGTGCTGCATGGTATGTGATAGTTGCAAGCAGTTCTGCTGTTGCAAAACAACAGATATATTTCCTGTTAGTCCAGTGCAAGAAGAAGAGATCCTGAAGGACCAGAAGAGAAAGATGAGCGAAGAGAAGGAAAAACCAGAGAAGAAACCATCGAATGATGAAAGAGCTACTGAGCCACGCCCTGGGACAAGCGAGCAGGCGAATAGAAAAGAGAAGATTGAGAACATTAGGAGAAGGTAAGATTTGCAGCATTAGTGAGATGACTAAAATTGATAAAAAACATGTATTGATTGCTTGGTCCTGTTCGTTTCTTTGGGACCTTAAGCCCTTCATCATTGTCCTCCTCTTCACTCTGTTCTCTGCGGTTTTCTTTGCCTCTTCCCATGTGATGCTTACGTTCTTCAGTTCTGCCATGCGTGACCTCCTCCACGACTGTTGTGACCTCCTCACCTTTCTCCTTCTCTTCGCCCTATTGGCTGGCGATAATTTTCTATCTTCCTGATTGGACCAAAGCGAAAACCATTTGATTGTCGCAGTACGGTACCTTTCCAACTCGCAAGAAATTTATTTGAATGTCATAATGATGTATTTTAAAGGTGTATAATCTTTGATTGTTTATCCGCAGCATACTGACGACAAATCTGACGAAGGAAAATGTCAAGGACATGTGGCTTAAGAAACAACAGTCGAGGAGAGGACGTCGAAGGTGGTCCAGGAAGAGCAACAACGCTCTCTCTGTCAGTGTGTCTTCCATGTCTAAAGATTGGTAAATCACTACCTTCCCTATCTTCGATTCTTCGTTTACTCTTCTATTTTATATCTCGAACTTTTTCGGTTAGTTATGTTATGTTATGTCCTAGTACGACCCATGGTTATCTCGGACAGCGAGTACTTTCTCTTTTTTTTTTTTTCTTCTTGCAGCGAGTACTTTCTTATTTTTTTAAAATAATATATTATTTTAATAAATAATTACCTTATATATAAATTATGATACCAATAAAGATGTTATAAATGATACTTATGCATTTGTCTCACGATGGAGGGTCATTTGTAGAAGAAAAATGTATGGACACGTTTTATGGACACAACGCTTTTTCTTTTGAAGTTTAGTTTCTTTGTGGTTTTTTTGACTCTTAAAATGGGTAAGTAAAAATATTCAAATTACCTTGGAACGTTGGATGTAAAGCTCTGCGTTCTTTTCTAGTAGTTTTTGAAACAACATCTCCTCTTTCTTAACTACAAAAGAAAAAAGAATAGAAAAAAAAAAGAATGAAAGAAAGAAAAAGAAAAAAAAGAGAAGAATAAGATAAAACCTCTTTCAATATGACATATATAGCAGAAATAAAGTATTGCTCTTTGACTCCGACGAAGGACCAGCGTCCGAAACGTCAGTAAGTTTTTTCATCTTTTCACGGTGTAAAAATTACCCTTTTATCATTACTGTTTCATTAGAAGCACCGACACAGCTCACACTAGTTTTTAGCTAGTCATCTCTTCTTATAGCACTTTATGTGGAGTGTTAGCCTGATTTTACAAGGTAAAAGGACGTAAAAAGACTCGGGAAAAGTGGAGGGTTGTCACTTTTAAGCAGAGGTCATCTTTATACCTGTAAGAAGATTTCCAGGAGTCATTCGTATTGCCTGTAATCGATTCTCCAGCGTCTCCTCTCTGTCAATCCATTGCTTTGCTTCTTCTTGTAGTAACTATAACAAAGTACACAAAATCAACTAAAACTTAATACTAAAATAGGAGGTTGGCAGGTAAGTGAACATGGTGCATATTACCAAGCTAGTGTGCCACAATCATTTCTTACTCGACTTAGAAAAGGCCTCCGTAATGACAAGCCACCCATGTCAATAAAAACGTTTTACAAGGTACAATGGTTCCGTTGGCTCTCTTGCCTCAGCTACTCGTTCATAGGCTCCTGGGACACTGGAGCAAGAGGAAACTTTGGCAGTAAGAACCAGAGTAGTTAAAACTCAGGTTTTGTCATTTTAGATTTTCATATCAATGACTGGCCTTCTTTATTCATCGTCTGTTTGTTTAGGTTGGAGCGACCGGTCCAAAAGCAACGAGGAAGAAGTAGAGTAGTATATAGGGGGGTCAGCAGGGGAGGGTTTGAGGGATTCTGGATACCCCCCTCTTGCAACAACTTTATGCAAACATGACTTATTACTAACATGAAAACATTACTCGAAATTGTAAAATGCATGCCTGCAATGTGCACCGTAAGAGCAATACGTTCTCAAAGACATTCTCTCCACTGATATCTCTGTTGCCACTATCAGGCACTCCAGTGTGACCGATGTAAGGCAAGAAGGACATATCTTTCCATCTCGCAAAACGGGGTAGGGGCGCTCCTTGTATCCATACTTACTGCATAGTTGTCACCCAGTTTCACTTCAAACGGGTCATCTTCTATCTCTAGAGTAATTTCCTAGGAACAGAAAGGAAGCCAACGCATATCACCAAACAAATGAATATCATTCTCTCTTTATTTCGACCTTTAAACAATCGAATTTAATCGATACCCTGAAACAATTCTGAAACGAACTCTGAAACAACGTCTGGGCATTTGGAATTTAGGTTTTGTCGAGGGTGGATAACTGGAGAACCTGGGGAACTTGGGTAATAAAGGGAAAGAGTCATCCAACCCGAGACCCCAACGAGCGTGGCACCACTACAAAGACACTCCTGATTCCCTATTACTAACATGAAACATGTGACATACCTCGAATCGTAGCCATAGATCAGGGGGGAGCGGCTCGACATACGACGCATCACGTGTTTTCTTATGTAACGCTTTGAGCATCTTGGTGACATTTACAAGCTGAAACAAATAAGATTATGATATGATGATCTAAAGTTATACATCAACCAAAATTAGACCCAACCCCCGACGTCTCCGCGACTCCCCCACCCACCCGACTCCCCCCGGATAATTCAGGGACGATTGTTCTTTTCCTTATCCCTGCTGGAGGGATTTTTCCTTGAAATGATAGTGATATTTCTTTTGGAGTAAAACGATTCATCATAACATATTTTATGTGCCCGTTAAGAAATGGTTCCTAGGGGAGGGAACAGTCGCTGAGCTCGAGGAATGTGTGCTAGTATGGGTGGGGTAGGGTGGGGGTTGGGTGGGGTATGGGGGAGGGCGTAGAGGGGGTGTGTTATTGGCACTTTATCCTGATCATTTTAAATCTCACCTCACTTCTGGAGGAAGCGAAGTCAAACTGATAAGGAAAGAAGACCGTTGTTGAATGGACTGCGATAATCCTGAAACAATAATGTTAAGGGGTTTGTAAGATCATCACTACTACCACGTTCACCATAAACCTCGTCATTATCATTATCATCACCTCCATCATAATCATAACCTACATAACCATAACCTACATCGTTACCACTGCTATCGGCTATTAGCTGTCTTCCTTGATTCCAGGGTTTTTTCTCCGGCTTTCCTCCCAGCTCACAACCTAACACGCTAAATTCCAATTCAGTCTGTGAATTAGTTGTGCCCTGACTTTGATAAGCTCATTTTGGGTATCGATCAAATTTGAATGAGTATCATTATCACCTTTATCATCATCGCCATCATAAATACTATATCGTACATACCAGGTAGTGTTGTTCAAGGTTTGTAGATTGGTGAACATTTTCCTCAAGTTCTTAATGACCTCGACTTCCTGTGATCTTTGTATCGATATTCCCTAAAATCAAAACAACATATGTAACTCTGCATAAAAAATTGAGTGCTCTATCATTTACAGCTATTTTCAAAAAGGTTGCAGTAGGTTTTGTTGCATATTGCATGTTGCATGTTTCATGTTGCATGTTTCATGTCGCATGTCGCATTTTGCATGTTGCATGTTACATGTTGCTTACTAATCATCATCATCTTCATCTATTGCTGTCGTGGGTCAACCACATAGTGCCAACACCAAATTCGTCCAGTGCCTTCTGTCCTGAGCGGAACGAATTGCCTCATCAAGCTTACTAATAAGCTTTATCATATTTTTGTCAATAATGTTAGCATCGTTTGAAATAGCTGTATAGAACAATGAATACCTTGAATGTAAATGTGTCTTTGTCATCAAAAAGCATTACTGCAGTATCCATAGCAACGGTGACGTCACTGTTTTGAAGTTCGAGGGAGGACTTGCGCATCTCTACGCCAAAACTGTTAGGAAAAAAACACGTAGAATTTCTTAATGAAAGGTTTTTAGCTCTAGCAAGCAAATTGAAGTTTGGAAGATTTCGTAAGAGCAAGAACGTGCGGTACTGCGACACTCAAATGGCCTGAATCGATCATAGAATAAGAAACTTATATTGTCCAATCACAAAGCTTGAATACAAAAGCCATAGTGCGGTATAGCGACACTCAAATGGCTTCCACCCTGAACCAATCACGAAGTAAGAAAATTGTATTAACCAATCACAATGCTTGAATACTAAAGCCATCGTGCGGTACTGCGTCGTCACGGTATGAAGGTAATGACATGCTTTGAACCAATCACAGCGCGCGAGGACACTTTTCATCCAATAAGAATGTTGGGTCATGCACCTTAACGGCTTTATACATACGAACGCTTTTTCCAAATTTCTACGAAATCTAATCTATATAAACAAGACTAAGATAAAAACCTTGTCGACGGCGAGGTTTCCATTTGAAGCTTGAAGTACGAAATATCACACTTTAGATCGAATCCTTTGGGGGCTTCCTGTGTCTTCTCGTCGGATTCCTGTCGCTCTTCCTCTATTTCATGCTGCCCACTTATGACGAACACTTCTGTGAACCAAAAATCGTCAAATCATTCCTTTTTTTATGCTGGTTAGATAAGACATTTTCATAGAGCTTTTCAGTGTAACGTTCCAGCTGGGCTGTGAATTTTGTTTCACGGGCTCATTCCCAGGCTACCGTAAACCAACTTTTGCATATTTTTCTGTTTTCTCTTGACTAAAACAATATGCGTGCCTACAAGAAGCAGAAATATGGAAGGGAAGGATAAAAGCAATCCCACTTTACTGACATGTTTGCTTTGTTATTTCAAGCTCAAAAAATTGCTAAGCGCCGGTCATTTTGTCCACGCTTTGCGCGCTGCATTAACCGCTCATCTGGTCAATTGATACAAACCGAAGTCCAGCTTCAAAACGCAAAGCAGGAAGTCCAAAGATTTTATTTGTTGCAGGGAAATGACAAATTATATTACGTGTTGCGTTACATACCTTTCATGCCCATTACGTCTTGCGTGACTTCCTGTAACCTATCATACAGAGCCATGTGTAATGGTGGATTCCAGTCCACTGTGGTGTCTTGCAGTGACAAGGAAATGACCTTCAAGGAAATAAGGAACTAAAAAAATTGTAGAAGCTGATACTTCTCTCTCGCATTTTTTGAATACGGATGGTGCTGTTTATGGAATTCAGAAAAGGCCTATGGTTATCCAGTGTCACCCTCAGCCGTTCTTAGTGTCGTCACGCAACGCTCACTCCCACTAAAGTGAGTGTTGCGTGACGACACTAAAAACGGCTGCGGAGAAGACTAATGGCAATCTCGTTTTAAAACAATCGGGTCAACACCGTTTCTCTGTACTAACCAGGAGAGATACACGCTCTGTCGAGCACGAAATTGAAGCAATAAACATTTTTAATATTACCAGGTAGGCGAGCTCACTATTAAGCAACCGTTGACTCGTTCTCCGCATGTCTCTTCGAAATCACCCACGTGCATTACTAAAGTTTAGTAAAGGCGACTTGTTTATCTTATTGTTAACTACCGTTGAGGCGTTTTTCTTCGTGGTTTATTATGCATCTTACCTTATGGTTCGCAAGAGATATTGTTATCGCCGGCACTGATACACATTGGTTATTCATTTCTTTGGACAGCAAACATCTGTATGGCTCCTGAAAATTACACACACATAATCATTAGAACAGACATCGAAAGGGTAACTTCGCGCGATCCGATTGGTCCAAACTTTCTGTACCGTGACCGTGCTACGTTCGGAGTTTTTCAACCCCCCCCCCCCCCCCCCCCAACCCCAATCTGATCTCCAGACGAAGCTTTTGACTCGTATAAAAAGAACATGCACCACTTTATAGCACCTACCCTCTTCAACCCAAGCATTCTAGAGACTTTGATCCCAAATATGTCCATGAGAACGGGCCGTCCAGATGAGAAGGTTGACAGAACCATGTCAGTCCTGTAGACAAACGAGTCCACACCATCTGCGCGAGTACCGAGGTAGAATATATTGATCCCGCACAGTCTGACGTCTGTATCAAGGGATACTGAAAAATATTGAAATTGATCGGTGTGCTGTGATGGAATATATAGCAGGCATGGATATGTGAGAATACGAGACCAGTGTTACAGTCATTCTCAATAACACGCACAGAATCATCGTCGTGACGAAGTAGTTTTGGTAGAAGTCAATCAAGGCGTTTCCATGACATTCCATAGCTACATGCCCTTAAAAACTTTGAGTTTTTCTATAATGTCCGTTGGTATTACTAAGATTGACGTCCACCCAAACGCTATATTATTGCGAAGGAAATTGTACGATTCCGCGATTCATTATTTTGTGTTGGTGCGCCATCTCACTTTTCGTTTTCTGTGTGGGCTTCCTGTGTTCTCGCTTGTCCTTCACCGTACTCAGACCTTGAGTAAACTGCTTGGTAATCTGTAGTATTGTTTTGCACACCTGATGTGACCACTCTAGAGCCAGACCACTGGCTTCCCCTCTAATACTGACGTGCAATGAACTCACATCTTTATGTGGAAGGGTTATTTCACACTGTTAAATATAAAGAACTAGACGTAAATTAAGCTGTAATGTACCGCCAATGGACCCTCTCACAAACACAGAGCCCTATCATTCTTATTGCGCATGCTCGACAACATTGCATACGAATAAAAAATTACAGGGTTTTGGGGTGAGAGTAGACTCAGGTTGAAAATTAGGCCCCGTCCACACGTATCCGGAAATCTTTGTATCCGCAAATTTTTTCAGCGTATTCGAATCGTTTTCGAATCGTTTTCACTGTCCACACGTATCCGGAAATTTCATGATCCGCCCTGATGCACGCTAGTACCTAGTCCCTTTGACGGATAGTTTTTCTTATTGAGCATGCGCAAAATCGTGTTTACGTCAGCGTATTCGAAAATTTGCGGATACGACCGTCCACACGTATCCGTATTCGGAGCGTATTCGAGAATTTCCAATCTGGAGACCGTTTTCGAAAATTTCTCGATACGGATACGAAAATTTCCGGATACGTGTGGACGGGGACCTTTATTACACGGCTCCATGTTTTTTCTCATGAGAATAAAAACCTTTGTTAAGCCAAAGCTCGCGATTAAACCGAGTCTCGATGCCAGATCTAATTGAAATTCAGAAGTGTCTTGATAAAGTATGCGGAGGAAAGAGAACCGGGGAACCTGGAGAAAAACACTCCAAGCACAGGAGAAAACCAACAAGCAATTCCACTCTTATAGGATGGCGGGACCAAGACTCAAACTCATGACCACAGCGGCGAGTGGCGCCGCATTATATAGCATTACCCGCTTGCACCCACCTGTATACTGCAGCTCCCCATGGCAAGCACCCTTCCCCACACGTGACTATTAGTGTTTGGCAGTAACCACAGCGGTGAGTGGCGCCGCATTATATAGCATTAACCGCTTGCACCCACCTGTGTACTGCAGCTCCCCATGGCAAGCACCCTTCCCCACACGTGATTATTAGTATTTGGCAGTAAACAAGGGTTATCTGGTAATGTATACGATATGACGTCTGCGTTGTCTAGTGACTCGGGTACTGCTGTTAGCACATCGAAGTAGACGTATGCGTTCTCCATGCGTGAAGCAACACTGGATTTAAAAGGACACAGTTAATTCATTTCCTTCAAAAGAAATTACAGTGGCCGTAGATAGAATGAGCATCATGTCAATTAAACTGTCTATTCTTAATAACGCCTGAACTACGTACCTTATGTCCTGTACTCCAAGATTTGTTTCAACCAAATCTGGAAAAGAATAGACGGTGAGAAGTACAATGATGATGATTGTAAAGATGATAAGGATTAATGAAGTCCGATGATGATTATAATGATGGTGATGATGATGGTGTTATAATAATTATGATCATGATGATGATGACAATTGTGATGGTGATGATGATGATGACGATGGTGAGGATGACGATGACGATGGTGATGATGATGATGATGACGATGGTGATGACGATGGTGAGGATGAGGATGATGATGGTGATGATGACGATGATAATAATGGTTATAATCTTATTTAACGTTTAAATCAATTCACCATTTTCCATACATCGGTTCACTGGTCAAACACTAAGCATTCACTCGAGGTTGAAGGTTCAAATTTGAATAATCCTTTTAAAGTACCTTGCGCCTCCCTTGAGCGCTTTGTGTTTGACCAGTGAACCAATGTATGCAAAATGGTGAATGACAACTCCCTGAACACTAACCTAGTGAAGGTATTTTTAAGGATGTGGTAAACGAAGCTAACACAGCACGACACAACGGCTGTTCACCGTACTTGTGCGTCAAGTAGAAACACGTCGAACAATCAATCAGCTCCAAGTCCAGCTTCGTAGAAGCATTAAACGGTGAACCTTTTTTGGAACTGTAATGAAAAACTCGTATAAGAAGCCATATACAACAAATACTCTGCTTCAGATTACAATATAATTGAATAATAATAATAGGAAATAATAAGAATTCAAAATTGGTTCAACAGAGTGGCTTTCCTTCTGCTGCATTCAATACTCCATTTTACAGTTGCGTTCGAGTGACCACGAATGACAGTTGCAACTCGAGGCTGCAATTTCCGCGCATAACAAAACTATACTTTTTAACATGCGCGGAAACTCCAGCCTCGGCTTGGAACGGAACTGTAAGATGGAATATTGTCGATTTTTGTGGAGGAAGGAAAACCTGTGAACGATGAGAAAACCTCGAAGCACAGGAGAGAACCAACAAGCAACTCTACTTACATACGACATAGTTGGAGAGACCAATAATCCAACAGCTTGAAGATAACAAGCTACAAAAAAGGCAGTGACTGAAGTTCCTCTAACGTACCTTGTACTCTGAGGCGCAGCAGTTTTAGCCGATTGTCTCTTCCCCATTTGAGACATGAAGTATTCCATCCAGTACATGTAGTCATCATGTATGTAGCTGTTATGAAATGATTCAATGGATACAGATGTTGCCAGCTGTGGAATACTGTCCTGTTCACTGAGCTAAAGAAAAGGATATCAAATTCAAAATGTTGAATTTATTTATCAAATAACTGTTATAAAATGTTGTGCTTCTTAGGGGAAGATCCAGAAGGTGCAGGGGGTGCATAACTCCCCCCCCCCCCCCCAAAAAAAGCCCTTTCAAATGTTAACATTTCAACCACGTGTAAGTATGCTGAGAAATATATGTGACTACGTTTAGACATTTCTCTCGTGTTCTACCAATCCCTACGTGCTTCATAACTGTATGCTGCTCTCACACACACACATTTACTATTTCATCGATATCACAGGCGAAAGAAAAAAAAAAAACCAGGTGAAAAAGTCTGCGCTACAAATATCTACATTGGATTGATCAAATCTAGATTTTTGCTGGATTTTAAAGAGAAAAACCCCTCAATCAAGGGAGGGAATCAGCAAACTCTAGCCACATTTTTTATGTTGAGACAGGTATGAAACCCGAGACCCCAGATGTGAGAGACAAGTGCACTAACACTATGCCAACCTTGAACCAGTATCCAATCACATTTTTAATTTATTCATTATTTCTTTTTTTTATTTTTATTTTATCTTTTTTTTATCATTCAATCAACCACCAATGACCAATCAATTGAACATAAACAGCCTACCTTGGCCACAAATCTAAACCTGTTCATTATACACAGCCTACAGGACTGCGATCCAGACACATTGATACCTAAATAGTAAAAGCATATGATATAATAAATTCAAAATTTAGTTGGAATTGGTTGCATGTAACAATGTAGGACAACTGGACTCATATGGCAGCCACGTTTATTCCTTGATTTTACTTGATATCATTTCCTGTCTGATGCAGAATGTTCATCAGCTGAATCATGAGTTTTCAATACAATTCTTTCTGGTTGACAGCACCTGGGCCGGGGTTGTACGAAGGGTGGATAGTGCAATCCAATGGATAATTCTTATCCAGTGGATAAATCTATTGAATAACAGCATTGACTTATCAACTGGATAAGGATTTATTCGTCTGATAGCACTATCTGACCCTTCGTACCACCGGACCCTGGTGGTCAACATTTGACCACCATTTAAAGCAGATGATGAGATTCAAACTTTTATCAGCTGACAGCCTTATGGCCATATAAATTCATCTGGAAGGATTCGAATGCAAGGTGACACCAGATAAATCAAATTTTCAAGCCAACATGGAGGCCACATGAAAAATGTCCACAGAACAGAGCAAGGCCTGATTCAGCTTAAATCCTTATTTATAATTATTTCAATTTATTTATACCTGAAATAACTAGATTAATGTCACACTGTTTACTTGTGTCATTTCCATTTCCTTGATCCCTTACAAATGATGAGAAGATCCGGGTAATATCAATGTTAAGATTTCTGTTAAAAAAAAAACAAGAATAGTGAACTAAAAAGATGTGCTCCAGCTCTACTCCCACCCTACCTACGAAGGTTAGGAATAGAATTGCATTGATTAATGTTAATTGGCTAAAGATCATGCACACAAGAGGGAATTCACATGTTTTGGAAGCTTCGCTATTCGTGTGATAATGGGTTTTCTCAAAAAATTGAACACAAATGAATTTTCCATAGGGTGGCATCCTTACTATGAAATTTAAATTTGCATTTAGTTTGGTAATCAAAAATGCAGATGGCCAGAAAGGTTGATACAAATGGGGGGGAGGGGGATAACAAGGAAGTGAAATCTCTCTTTTTCATTTCTCATTTTTCCCATTCAAAACATACCTTTTATCTTTGTTAATAAAATTAATACTACTTTTCTCTATAGAAAGTTCCACTTGCTGTAAGAAACGAAAGGAATAATTTTTTAGCTTCAGTTAAATGAAATGTTTTTAAATAAAAAAAACTTGTTATCGCTAATTACCATCACAAGTTAAATACAGCAGTGGTGCAGCTCAACTGGGTTGAACTAGAAGCCATGTGAAGGCACCTCTAGTAGCTGCTGTACAGTTCATGTAGATTCCAGAGCACATCTCTAACCAGTTTGAATTAGTTAGGGTTGATTTGGGAGAAGGGACGAAAAACCAAAGAGCCTGAAATACCCCAGGAGTCAGAAAAAGAGACCAAACAAACTCTATTCAACAATGTGCGATTCTTGCCAAGTCTGTGAATTGCACCAGCACCTGCAGAGGTGAAAGGTGAGGACATGTACACTACCACTATCCCATCCTTGATTCACAAACATCTCTTATTAAATTGAATAACGATTGTATTTATTGTTGATTAACGATTGTTTTATATACCTTTGGAGCTTCTGCTAACCTAGACCATAAGTTTGTTGTTGCAAGTTGTTCAGAATTTTCTTCTCTGTGTAACATTCTATTTTCAACTAAAATAAAAATATTCAAATTAGCAGTGTCTTGAATACACATATTGTGCATACCACGTCATTCCCTTGAGAATAGACCCCTATTAACATTATATTGAATGCTAGGCTAACAGGAAAATAATAAAAGTAGAATAGAAATGCAACAAATTTCCATCAAGAAAAGAGTGATTTCTTGGGTTTTTAATTTTTCTTGTTGAATTTTGTGTCTCCAAAGATCAGATCAAGGAGGTGTTCTTTAATGTGGCATGGCCTTTATTCCAAAGCTGGGTGATTATGTAACTTTATCAATATGTTCTCACCTTCATCTAAATGTGACACACTTGGTCCTGCTTCTGGTTGTTTATTTTTTGTTAACAGACCTAATTAGAAGGGGACAAAATTGTAATTTGTTGTCATCGTTGGACAGCAGCAGTAGCATAAGGAACAGCAGCAGTAGAGGTAGTAGCAGTAGCAGTAGCAGTAGCATAAGGAACAGCAGCAGTAGCACTAGCATAAGCAACAGCAGCAGTAGCTGTAGCAGTAGCAGTAGCATAAGCAACAGCAGCAGTAGCAGTAGCTGTAGTAGTAGCAGTAGCAGTAGCAGTAACAGTAGCAGTAGCAGTAGCATAAGCAACAGCAGCAGTAGCAGTAGCTGTAGCTGTAGCAGTAGCAACAGCAGCAGCAGCAGCAGTAGCAGCAGCAGTAGCAGTAGCTGTAGCTGTAGCAGTAGCAGTAGCAGTAGCAGTGGTGGTTGTATAGTTGATTGTAGATGAAATAAACAGAAATGTTGTAGATGATGGTGATGATAAATCATGATAATGGTATTGATGTCACAATTATATGGTTTTCAGGGGGTTCCTGCTACTCACCATCATTTAATATCACACAAAGGGACCTAAGGCTAAGCTGAATATCCTGAAAAAGATAAGCAACTATGTGAGCAATAATTTGGAAAGAAAATTGGGAAATGTAGAATAGCTAAACCTCTTCAGATTGGGCATAATGTTTTTAACCTCTTCAAGTTGGCATTGCAGTGCTTTGTGGGGCTGTTCTAGGGGACGTTTTTCCAAGATGGCATCTATTTTGTCCCCTAAAAAAGCCCCCAAATGCACTGCTATTCAAACTCGACCCAGGTTTTTTGCTCAACCTTAGAATGGCTAATTATCATTTTATATATTATCACTTACTGCGGAACTAATTCCCTCCAATGGCTGGATAGAAGCTTCTATTGCTACGTCAACTGATATTGCAGCTACATTTTCGTAGGTATTGGAACTTTTGTCTGTGACCTGTTAAATATGAGGATAAAGAAGCTCTTGTATTCATGACTGGAAATTCATAGCATTGATTTGCTGCTCTGGGTGATAGAGCCAACTTGTACTTACACAATTAAGTTCAGTGACAACTTTGTTCATTAAAATAACAGAGTTCAAACTGCAAGGGAAAAATGGAAATATTGTCAGCGGTACCCCATAAAAAAAATAACAAAGGCAGATGTACGAGAGAAAAATTTGAAGTAAAACAAGGAAAATTGTAAGTTGGAAACTCCTTGACGATGATAGAAGAAGCATCTGAAGGAATTTTTTATTGATGGGATGCCCACATAAATGGGTGTCCATAAAATTAAGTGAGCTGCCTATCACTGGGACAAAAATCAAGTGTCTATAATACTGGAGTGTCTATAATAGTGAGTGTCCATTTCTCCATATATGAAGTTTTATCTATAAAAATGCATACAGAATGATATAAAGCATTCAGTTAAACTAAGAGAAAAAAGATTCAAACCATTTTCCTGTAGGGTTAGCAGATATGTCTAATCCATCTTGGAGCTTGCATTGAATGATTCTGTTATCTGATTGCCTTAGAATAACAACTATTTCACTAAAGGAAATGGCCATATACTGAAATAAATACAGGAAAATAAATACAGGACAAATTATTGCTTCAATCGCATTAATAGACCCCTCAATGAATACTTTTGCTTTTGGGGTTAATGTTTAAATTAAATTTGTTTAATAAAAAAATAATAATAAAGCCTCTTTCACAGGTAACCCATGCTGGTTAGGATCCAATTCTGTGACATTGGGAGCCCTGTGTGCTTCACACAGGACTTAGCACTCTACAGCCCCAGAGTCTTTCGGCTTTTTGGTTAACGCTAAGATAACCGTTTTTCTTTGACCCATGAATCCCTACATTATGACCACAGGAATCCCAATCCTATTCCCAAATTATTGGTTTGCAATCATTCTCAATAGAGTCAGAAGACAAAGATAGAAGACAAAGATATGGTGGCCATGTTGGTGCAGTAATAACAATGGAAGCAATTGAGAAGTCTTTTGGTATAAACCACAAACATGGCTATGACATAATGTACAAACATTCCCCAGAGAGCCAAGAGACAAAGACATGGTAGCCATGTTGGTGGTATTAGCAAAGGAGTCTGATGAGGAATCTTTTGTTAAATATCACCAACATGGCCATGATGACATATTGTACAAACATTCCCAAGACATTCAAGAGACAAAGACATGGCAGCCATGTTGTAGGTATTAGCAATGAAAGCTAATAACCAATCTTTTGTTTAAAAGATTTTGCCTCCATGACGCAACATGGAAATGAAAAATAAAGTTGCATTTTAGCTGAAACTTATCTCATTGATAACATAACTACTGTACATCATAGATGTAAATTTTTGCTAAAAGTTTCACTTTAAGGCTGTAGTTTTCACATACCTGACAAAACAAGTTAATAAACTGAGATATTCTCTCCTTGTGGGAATTCACTAAAGAATAAAGAAAGGACTGTTTATAATCTAATTTATACTTCATTAATACCCTTGAAACTTGTCATTGCTTGAAACAAACTCTGCGCTGACCTAAATCTTAAAGTCAGGACACAGCTAACTCACAGATCAAACCTTGAAACAACCTCTGCATGGATCAATATCTGGGCATAGCTAACTCACAGATCAAACCTTGAAACATCCTCTGGGCGGATCAAAGTCTAGGCATAGCAAACTCACAGATCAAACCCTGAAACAACCTCTAGGCTGATCAAAGTCAACTCAAAGCCAACTCAAAGATCAAGTATTATTAGGTTTTACAGAGGTAAGAAAACCAGAATAAAAGTACTAAGATAGAATTATCTGAAGCTCTGACTTACTAAAATTATTATTAGGGCCTTTTTTCTTGACATTTGGCTTTGGTTGTTTTGCTATACTTCCTTCTTGAGTAATTAGTGTTTTACCAAAGTAAACTGTGAAGAGCTTCCTAAAAATAATGCCCAATTAAAGTTTTACAAAAAATAAGAAAAAATAAGAAATATAACAAATGAGGAGACAAAAGTTATTTCCACATACTCAAAAAACGTACTTCTAGAAATTATAGTTAACAAAACTTGATCTTTAGTTTGGGTGTAATGTTTTGTCATTTCAGACCATGTGTCATTCTCTTGAGAATAAAATTCTTTGTTTGAGCTGTATCCATATTCATGTGTCTTCTCATGGGCAACCATTAAACAAAGAAGTGATACTCTAGGGAATGACACAAGGCCCGAAATGGGAAAACATTACAACTAAGGTAAGGCATTCTCTCTTGCCTGGAATTTGAGTGAGTCCATTTTGTCTTTAAAGATATATTTTCTATTTCCTAAAAGTTAAGAAAAATAGGGTTAGTTGATTTGATAATACAAGATGATGTTGATGGCTTGATGATGACAAATATGATAGTAATACACTAGTGATGGTATTGAAAATAATAGGATGAATAATAATAGCGATGGTGATGTAAGAAGTCAGTGATAATGGCGATACAAATGTGTCAATGATACATAATATGGTGATGGTGGTGGTGCTGATCATGGCAATGATAATGATGAACATGATGATGAAGATGATGATGATATACTCAATTAAAGGTATATATACCTAATTGAATAAACATTGTCGGGTTCAAAAAAAGGTTATATCATCAAAGCTAAGACCGAAGGGGAGCATGGGAAGACAAACAATCATGCTAATTTCATGCCTATTGCAGTTTTCCCTTCCTGTGCACATTTTATGCATCATGGCTGGCTTTTAGTGGCATATTGTTAATCTAGGTCAACCGACTTTGCTCTTCTGTGCATTTTTACATGTCTATATGCAAATATGATACATATTTCGGATTCCCCAAAATCCTTTTCGGTCTTAGCTTTCGATGATATGACCTTCTTGAACCCGACTATGTTTTTCAATTAGGTGTATACCCTGTGTAATGAAGTTAATGGTTACTATAGTATAATAAGACTCACTATGATATTGTTGTTCTTTAATTTAATTTTGATTCCAATGACAGAAAGAAATCCAAATGTTTCAATAGTTAGGTCCAGTTTGACAAAACATCTGGCAATTACCTCGATGACTTTTGCAAAAAATCTGTACATTTGGAAAAAAACACAGGAAATAATATACATAATATACATATACACATGCAGGCCACCTAGATAGACCCCTTGCAGCACGTCAAAATGCAGCTCAATTTGGAGGACATAACAATGAAGGTTCCCAATTCTCATGAGATTGAAATTCTTTTGTTTTTGTTGTCCTCCAAATTAAACTGCTTTGACGTCACATGCAAGGGTTCTATTGATGGTTTCAAAGTATTTCCAAGAGTCAAGTCAAAAAGACATGGAGGTCACGTTGTTGATATTTGCAATGGTTGCCTACCTAAGTCTTTTAGTTAACTTATCAACCACGAACATAGCAGCTGTGATGTAACGTGCAATACAAGGATGTATTTAACCCATAATCATCTCTTGATATTTATAAGCCTAAAATTGCTATTTATATGGATATTAGGAAAGATTCGGAACTTTTTTTAGAACCTTCCAAGTTTGAAAGTCCCCTTCCTGCCTGACACCAATAAACGGCAATATATCCCCCAATTCTTACCCTTCAACCCTCCCCCCGATAAACAATGAGTAGTCACTAATCCAGGCCATATTCTGTCACCACACCACGCAATTTTACAAGAATTTTCAGAATATTCTATAAAGAATCACGGACTTCCAAAGAAGTTTTTTTTTCAAAATCTGTACAACATTCGAATTCAAAATCAAAGAAAAGTTCGGCTCGATTTGGCACTGTCATACAGCACTTACCTGCCTAGAAAAATAGCAGAAAAGATGGCAAGAAGTACAAAAGCTGCGGCGTAAGAGAGAACCATTTTAAACTCAAGGAACACTTGTTTTATTAGGAGAGAACAGAAAAGAAAAACTTGAAGAATTGTTTTTTTTTGCTCGTCCTCCATGTTTTGATGCGCACGAGCTCGTCACGCATATTTGACCTTCATGTTACGCTGACCGTTTTGATCGCTTTTTGACTTTAGAGTGTCTGTCTGTCTGTCTGTTCTCAAAATTCAATGTCATTCTTGTTGCACAACTTTTTACCTCGCATGGTTAGCCAAAGCTATCTAAACATGCATGAAATTGATGTTTGAATGTTATTTGGCCACGCCAGACGATGCAAGGGTTTTCTCCCGATCCGGATCAGATTTCGATCATATGCTTCCCCTATACTTCCTTCACTCCCCTCTTTTTCTATTCCTTATCATCCTTATTTGCTTCTTTTCATTTTTTTCTACTACTACGATTCTTCGCCGCTCGCCTTCTCCTCCTCGTCTTTGTTCCCTCCCCTCCCTCTCCCCGCCATCGACCCAATTCCCACAATCGCCACGATTTTCAATCAAATTGACTGACTTTTTTTCTTTCTACCCGCTTTCCTTTTCCACTTTTCTTCACTTTTCCTTTTCCTTTTTTTATTTACTCTATTGATTGTATTGATATACACTTTCATTTTACAGATGTGATTTAATCACGTCGGAAGACTATAATAACACTAATTACTATATTTCAGACTGAAGTCTGTAGTCGGAAGAAAATTAAACATGGCAGCGTACTGAAGATCGTGGCAATTTGAAAATCATGGCAGTCTTGAAACTTGACTTTTGTGAAAATTCTGGAGCGGAGGCTTGTTTGAATAATATTCGTCGTCTATAAAGATAGTATTTAAGTTCTACAAAGTTCATAATTAAGTGTAATAAGAAAATTAATATACAGCAAAAATATGATTAGAGCCGGAGAAGTCACTAAACCCGTGAAATAGATAAGTACTAATCCCTATTAGTGGACCCTAAATCAGTTTTTTGGGATTTTTTGTTTTTGTTTATTTGACTATTACAGGTTGACCAATTTAATTTCACGGGTTAAACGCCTTCGCCCCACTCCTTACGGTACGTGCATTTACTAACGTCAAATACTATTTTAGTCTATTAAAAGCCTGGTTCTTTCTAGCGACGCACGAGAGCCGACACAATCCGAAGATGACAAGAGCACAGCCACGCCTGCGCTTGCGTAGTTTCTTTTCATAGTGAGAACATGGATCAGTTTGGAGCTGCTTCTGCTTGCGTCAGTGCGTCGCTAGTGTGAAGCGAACCTAATTGTCTAATTACTACTAGGCTTATTGAAACCAAGTGATTTCGCTTTTCTCGACTCGAACGAATAAGCCAATCACTGAGCATTTTGTCGTACTCTCAATTCCTAGTTGACTGATTTCGGCTCGATAAAAATCTTTTACGAAAATAAAGAAAATAAAAATCATCTATGGAACTGAACCGCTTAATATCTTTTTGGAATAGCATAGGTCGTCGTTTTTGGTGGAAAAAATATTTCGTTTTGACAAGCGATAATAGAAAATACTGGGGAATTGTTGCTGTGACAAACAATGATTCGCGACAAGATTCCACCGAAAACCACCTGGAAAGACTCTACTCGCTAAAACTCTTGTCAAATGCGTACATCACTGAGACCATATATGTATACCGTTATTTCTGACTTTTCCAGTTCTGTTTAATTTACTTTAACAGTGTTTCTACTGTAACGTTGATTTAGATATAAATTCCTTCCCCCCCCCCCCAAAAAAAATCCCCCCCCCCCCCTCAAAAACAGCCAAACTCTGGAAACCAGTCTTTCGGTGAACAATATTCGCCTAATTATTATTGCCTTTAGGGAGAATTTGATTTTAGAATGGGGTAGAGCTGGAGGAAATAAGGAGAGGGCCATAAAATATTTACATCGTGAAGGGTTGCTTTGATTTTTTTTTTTTTTTTTTTTTTTTTTTTTGGTAAAAACTGACTTGAATTTATTTTAACTGGACTATTCCTCCGGCCATCCCCCTTCTAAAAAAATGATTTTTTTTTATCGATTACATCATTCACGAACGTCGTTAGAATTAGCTACCCTACTATGTCCAAAACAGTTGTTTTCTTCTTGGAGTCCAAGGACATTGTCAGAAGAACTAGTACAATTCATCATCATCATTGTCGTCAAATTCGTCTTCGTCTTCGTCATCGCCATCGTAAAAGTAATATTCATCATCATCGTCGACCAACTCATCCTCGCTTTCGTCATCTTCTGTCAATGAATTGTTCCTGTACCTTCCAGCAGCCGTGAAATATCGCCTATTTATTACACCGGTATGGAATGCTCTGGCATTTCGGTCTCTCGGCCTAAGGACTTCATAAACGTTCGCTTCTTCAGCAATATCGATTGTTCGTCGCCTTCCAGTACTCGAGAGAGGAGAATATGGTCGACCAAACATCAGTAAAAAACCGTGCGATTCTCTTCTTGGTTTAAACGTCAACCATGGTGTCCTTTGGATGGTGATCCTGTTGTTCTGTGTTGAAAGAGGTACGTTCTGGGTTGGTCTCGAGTAGGAATGGTCGTTAGAAGTTCGAGCGAAGTGGCAGGAACTATATGTTGAACGCCGGCAAAACGCCGCCTGTGAAGATGTGCTTTCCTCGGTCCTATCGTTCAATTGTTGGAGTACAACCAACTTCAACGTACGAGTTTTATTTCTACTTCTCTTTAAAATTTTTCCTTTCATCGTTCAATGTTTCCCCTTCCTCAGTTGCTTTTGAAATACTAATGCAGCAATTAGTAGCAAAATTGGCGTGAAAATTAACCTTCAGCGCCAATTTATATAGCGAAGCAAGTCTTACGTCCATCTTGTGACTTTAAATTAACTAATTCTCAAGAAGAGAAATTATTAAACTTTGGCAGACTCAAGCACGGGCGTGTCAATCCAGTAGAGCAGTTCGTAATTAGCGCTGTTAGCCATTGATTCCTTTTTTAGAATTTCACTTGATTCTCTTCCTGATCGGCATCTTTTAATTTTGATATTTTGATAAGAACCCGTATTTTTTTTCTCATACAAAGTCCTCATTAGGAAAAATCACGTTATAGGTATGCCCTTGTTTTCTTAACCAACTCTCAACTCTTTAACACGCCTTTAACACACCTTTAACACGCCTTGCATGAGTGCTCTGTGTCTGGTGTTTATGCTGCTCTAAGTTCAAATTCACCCTTCAAATGCATTGCTAGATGATGATTAATAATAATAATAATGATAATGATAATGATAATATAGTAGAGGATATTACATGGGCGCTTGGAGATACGAAATTTATCTTCGAGTGTTGAAAAGGGATTTTCAACACGAGAAGATAAATTTTGTATTTCCAAGCGCCCATGTAATATTCTGTTTATTATATATTTATCCATAAAATCAGCTTAATAAGATTTTTATTATTATAAAAAGTTTTTATTCATAAACTAATAGCTTAAATACACATGGTAACGATATTATCACAAAAATATCAGTTTTTCGAAAAGGAGAAATATAAGTATTTGTATAGGAAATCGCACGATCTCGAGTACAATTTGGAAATTAATAGACACGAGTAATGTTATGAAAGTTCTTGTAATTGCACGAGCCTTTAGGTGAGTGCAATTAAAGAACTTTCAAAACATTACGAGTGTCTATTAATTCCAAATTGTACTCGAGATCGTGTGATTTTTTGTTTATAGTTCACTCAACAAAATTTCAGTAAAAAATTCGAAGCGACGCCGTTCATCTTTGTCTATTTGGCGGCCGATTTTTTCAGTCCATCGTGCAACTGAAATGCATAAAAAAGATTAGTTCTTACAGCTTTAAAATTTTATTTATATGTTTTTTAAGTACAAAATGATAGAAAATAATTGTTTTGACATTGTTTTGGCCTTGTTGCCATAGCGACTTAATTCGGTACTCCTACGGAGTACAATTAACGCTATAATTGTACTCCTCTCGACCAATCAGAGTCGAGTAATTTTGTTGAGTGTACTATAATATGGATAATTATATGATAAATTATTATCATTATTATTATTATTATCATTATTATTATTATTATTATTATTATTATTGTTATTATTCACTGCTTTTTTAAAATATATGGATATCCCACTTG
Organism: Actinia tenebrosa; assembly: GCF_029948245.1. NCBI lineage: Eukaryota > Metazoa > Cnidaria > Anthozoa > Actiniaria > Actiniidae > Actinia > Actinia tenebrosa. Next base: position 17,206,171 of record NW_028292578.1, read on the forward strand.
TCACTTTTATATAACAGCTACACAATGCTTTCTCGTAGCACGCCATGAAAAATCCCATTTTTTACTTGTATTTTCTACTGCGGACTGTGTCACACACAAGCCTTCAGGTCAAAATACAAGTGACAAGTGGGATATTCCATGGTGTACCATAAGAAAGCATTGTGTAACTATTATATACAAGTGACAAGTGGGATATTTCATGGTGTGTCATGAGAAAGCATTGCATAACTATTATATACAAGTGACAAGTGGGATATTACATGGTGTGTCATGAGAAAGCATTGTATATCTATTTTATCCCACACCACAGAAAATACGAATGCGAAGGTTCAACGTGCAGCGCATGATGGGAAGGAAGAGTGAAATACCGATCCACGAACATACAACGGCTTTCCTGCATTCTGATTGGCTGTATTTTCTATATGGTATATGGGATAAATACGACATTTATTTTTCAGAGGGCAATAAGTTAGCCATACAGAAATTAGGAAAAATGCTAAATTTTACACTACGTTAATGTTAAATTCACCACCCTGGCCCTGGACCTGGAAATCGGGGGTCGGAGGGCCTGGTGGTCAGGGGCGGGGGACAAATTGACAAGTGATTCGTAATTTTCGTGCTCAAATTCCTCATGATTAGCTCTCAAGTCCTAATTATTCTATTTAAATAATCTATTTGCAAGAACGTTGTGAAATTACCTAAATACTAAGACACCAAAAAGGAAATTGATATGAATTCTTGTTAAAAATATTAATCTTGCGGTACAACCTTGCATTGCAGATTGCGCATGCTCAGGGGAGCTTTTAATTTAAGGCTGAGCTCATTGGAAGAAGAATATAAACCAAGCAGTAACAAAGTTTACATTGCTAATTATCCTAATTTGCTTATTAATATTTGTAATTTGCATTGCTTTTCAAGTTCATATGACAATCTTCTTGTAATTGGGTGCATATCTTTTTACAAAAGTCAACTCCCTAGTCTGAGTTTCCCAATGGTCCGAGTAGTTCAGTCCGTATCGCCTTCTGTTATCATGACTTCGTTATTGTTATAGTATTTTGTTATTTTATATTGAATTCACACAGTTGTGATGGCGGACTAAGTAAGACTCTTCATCTCTTCTAATCGCGCCAAATAATTACCACCGTGTTTTTTTCAATTGGTGAATAAATCGTAAATCTTAACCAGACAAAAGTGGCGGTTTTTTCGGTACGAACTGCGTGACTAGTCCCATCAAAACTCGCGGCCACTCGCTCGCAAACTTAAAGTGTACGCTCGATTTCACGGGGAAAATAAAAGAAGCGGTCGACTTGAAACCACTCCCTGGACAAAATAACAAGGTTAATTTCCACTTTTTGTTAATTTAGTTTCTAAGAACTATATTATTATACATGCTGATCAAAAAATATCTCTATCAAATAGTTTTTGCCGGATATATTTTTTAGAGTGTTAAATAAAGATGCTGTTGTTGTTGTTGTTGTTGTTGTTGTTGTTGTGGGGATGGCGTAGAGCATTCAAATACTCTTTAATTAATATTCTTTAATTAATAGAGTGTTAAATAAAGATGCTGTTGTTGTTGTTGTTGTTGTTGTTGTGGGGATGGTGTAGAGCATTCAAATACTCTTTAATTACAGTAATAGTCTCTAATTAATAGAGTGTTAAATAAAGATGCTGTTGTTGTTGTTGTTGTTGTTGTGGGGATGGTGTAGAGCATTCAAATACTCTTTAATTAATAGTCTCTAATTAATGGAGTGTTAAATAAAGATGAACACACGTGGTCATAAGTAAAACAGTTTTCCATTCAAAAATGATTAACAATAAACTAGTTTTTTTTGATTCAAGAATAAATTGATTAATTCAAGAGAAGTTCTTCTTTAATATTGTGGACTATCAACTTTAGCTTTATGTAGGGTGCGTCAATTAGAGCGGATCAAAAGATAACAACAACAACAACAACAGCAAAATGGGCGCGGCCTCAATGGACACAAAAATTTTACAGGGAAACTTTTCCGTGAAACGTTTCATTTCATATTTTTATCCTAATTTTTATCCATTTTCGTATAATCATACTAAAGAACCTAATTTGTATGGGTTGCGCACCCTATTCCCTTGACTCTTTTTTCGCCGTGTACTGAGTTTTAAACACAAAGACCTTAAAATTTTGAATCAAACAAGGCAGCAAAACATTTGGTGTTTTATTCACTCCTACTTTCCATTCATTCTTTGTACTATAACAGTCTAGGCATGCACTCAAACCGTGGAGGGGAAGGGTAAAATCATTATTGTTGCACTAATTCCCATATAAGGATGTTTTGATATAACTGTTAATTTCAGTAAGATTGTCAATTAATGATGCTCGGTTGTTGGTCAGGAAAGCACACCGGAGACATAAACTGCCGAGGATGTAAATAAAACAGCACAGAACATTCCTTGTGAAAAGGAACTGTTCATGATTAAAAAACGTGAAATATTCAGGGAATTTTTGTATTTTAAACTTGGCGAAGATGTAAATATAACAGTACAGAACATTCCTTGTGAGAAGGAACTGTTCATGATTAAAAAACGTGAAATATTCAGGGAATTTTTGTATTTTAAACTTGACGAAGATGTAAATATAACAGCACAGAACATTCCTTGTGAGAAGGAACTGTTCATGATTAAAAAACGTGAAATATTCAGGGAATTTTTGTATTTTAAACTTGTCGAAGATGTAAATATAACAGTACAGAACATTCCTTGTGAGAAGGAACTGTTCATGATTAAAAAACGTGAAATATTCAGGGAATTTTTGTATTTTAAACTTGGCGAAGAAGTAAATATAACAGCACAGAACATTCCTTGTGAGAAGGAACTGTTCATGATTAAAAAACGTGAAATATTCAGGGAATTTTTGTATTTTAAACTTGTCGAAGATGTAAATATAACGGCACAAAACATTTCAATTTCTCTCAAAAAAGAACTGTTTATTTGATAGACAAAGAATGAAATATTCAAAGGCATTTTCCATTTTCAACCTTTTCTCTATTCTATTTTTTTTCTTTTCCTTTTCCTTTTGTATTTTCAGATTACACTAATATATCAAAATTTGTCCTTAAAAAAAACTCGTCCTTTTTTTTGTATTTCGCTGAGTCAAGGATTGTATAGACATGGTTACTCACAAGCTGATTTAAAGTTCTAACGAATAGAACGCATATTCTGTGTTGTTCTATTTGATGTTAATACTTAATTAACACAACTGGTTCGGAAATGAACCGGAAGGGTTTTCCTCCATTGGCATTGTCACATGCTGATAAACGACCTTTTTACTTGACATCGTATTCTTTGTGTGAAATTTCGAGGAATAATCCTAATTCTCTGTTCGGCCGATAAAAGCTATATTCTAGGACTTTCATCTTTGTTTAAATCATCTTCCATTTCTTTTTAGCATTGAATGTATATAAATTCGGAGTGACTAACCGGCAAGATATGACTGATAAGAGTCACTCGCGGTCGACTTTGTAATGCTATTATCAGATGTACTTTTCGCCTTCTTTGAAAAGCTTAGACATGACAAACCGTTAAGAAAAAAAAAAGATTAATTGAAAATTTCCTACAGATAAACTTATTCTTCAGAAGGAAAAAAACTGGGCGAAATTAACAAATTTTGGAGAGAAAAACTCAGTGAAAAGATGGCAAAATGTGACGAACGATTTTAATAACGTACGTTTTTAACGGGAGAAAGAAAATGTGTCGTAAACTTGGGAATTGATGTTATGTACCTGTTATTCTTACTTGTCTTTTCTTCAATTTTTAATTAATTTTTCTCTCTATTCAATTCTACAACTATCCAAACCACAAAAAATGTTTGAATAAGACAGTTTATTTTCCCGAAGGTAGTATTTATCAACACAGTGCCTGGAGCAATGATTGTATATCCGTTTGAATTCTGATTCCTGTAATGTGATAAACTCGCTAAAATAGTGCTCAATTACTTTAGAATATATGATAATCTTTCCGCTTGTGAATGAAAGCGGGCGTGGAGGTTTGTATACTTCATTGCTAAACCTCTTCAAAAAGTTAGAAGTCGAATTACGACTGCCGTTCATTAAAAAAATACAGAAGAAGAAAAAACGAGAAAAAATTGAACGCTGCAGTTGAAATAAGTTAAATGTGTTTTTTTCGTCCTTTTTGTTCGAAATTATAAGATTAACTTTTTCTTTCTAATTTCTTTAAAAACAGCAGCTATGTTTTGTGTTTTCAAGCTGCTTTCCTATTTATTTCACTATGTTGTTATTTAATTCTTCATTTGTTTTGGGTTGGAAGTTAATGGGATGGAAGACTCCCCACTGGTATCAAGTGACTGGTTCGAGATTCACGCACCGGTTCAATGACTTGACGTCGAGAGCTCAACGAACTCACTGACTTCTTGCTACAGTTTCAATGACTCTTCCAGCGCGCGATTTAAACCGCTCCTTCATCTAAACGTTTAAGTGTCGAACTTCAAGCAAAGACAAAATGCAATTTCAGTTAAATGCTTTTGTGATAATTATGTAACCAGAATCCTAGACCAACTCAGTTTTGCTGCTATTTTTCTAGATAAACTTCCTAAAAATCGTGTGAAGTTTGTCATAACTTCAAACTTCTTCAAAAACGCGTGTTACTGAACGCTTCAAGCTCTCAAAATTTTGCGACTGTAGCTAATTACAAGAACTTCAAATCAAAAAATACAATGGAAATTCAGTTTTGAAAACCTTTTTCTCCTTTTTGGTGCGCCGTTTTTCTAGGACATCTTAGAATGCCTTTCGAAGCTATTGTCGTTTTATTCATCGCATTCTTAAGCCAAGTAATTTCCAACTATCGTTAATTCATTAAAACCAATCTAGTTGTATAGTGTCGAAAATTGTCCTCATAAAAAAGGAAAACGGTTTAAGTAGGGCGATAAACTCCCTTTTGTTTTTCAAATTCCCGACAGTTGCTTATATTGTACAGAGAATGAGTGAATAAAAAAGTACAACGGAAAAGGAGCAGGGACAGGTGGATGGTCTTCTGCTGAAAGATTATGAATCATTCCTGCCGCAAAGCGCGTCAAACTCTCTCTCTCAAAGAAAGAATGTTTATTCAATACGATAAATGATCTCGAAATACTTCTTTAATCTACAAAATAGAGAATTATGACTGTTAGAAAGTAATAACAGTTTATTTGGAGCAAATCAGATTCGAGTTTTATTACCAAGAATCAATTTAAACGCGTTTATTTTTGTTTGTTTATAAACCCCCGCCACTTGAACTTTGCAAACTTGGAGTACAGATTTAATATTGAGATATAAGATTCAATTCAGGTAAAGAAAAGGAGGTTCAAGTAATGAAACTTTCGGAAAAGCTTCGACACGGGAGATGAAAAAAGCCAGGGTTTTTGCTGGAGTGTTTTCACAAGACCCGGAACCTGTCGCATTCGGTTAGAGAGCTGCTAGTACGACACTCGCTTAATTAAGGGTCCCAGTTGAGCAAACATCTCAAGTCAAGGGGCTTCGAACTGCTTCAAATATATGAAGAAAGCTTTTCTTATCTGATTTAATACAAAATATGCTCGCTTGAACATGAACCCGGTTACTTCCCAACCGAAATCACTTTCGTTCTTATTTTTAAGACTTCGAAAATAAGATCGTTCGGAATGACTTTAAATCCACACCTTTGAGTAAAAGAAAAAATATTCACTTATAGGCCTAATTTGGTAATCTATACGGTAAAAAAAAAAAAACCTAAGTCTTTGGTCTCGAAGGCATAAGGTGAAATAAAATTCAAACAAATATTTTTTACGGCTATGTCCAAATCGTACGAAACGAGTTACAGTGATTAACATTGTCTCCTTAATTAAACGCGCGATCGGGGCCGTTATGATTCACTTCTGATTGTTATTATTATTATTGTAAGCAAATTTTTACTAGTCTGGTTAACGAACAAGTACCGACATCAGGTAGTGACTAGATAAAGTTAATGAATTAACTTCACAGAGTTGAAATCAAAGGGCCCTAAGTAAACTATTCACTGGAGCAAGGAACACTGACATTGGAACCGATCGTAACATTATTATAAGAGTCGACTTTTTCAATTGTGAACCGGAAAAACTTAGCGTTCTGGCTTTTATTGCTATATGATATTCAATTCTTAAGTTCTGGTAATCGGAGGATTGCGTTTATAAAACGGTTTCATTTATTCACTGCACTGGTGAATAAGTAGATAAAACGACAATTCTACTCCCTAAGGTGCCAGAATTTCAACCTACAATCTGTCATTTTGACTAATTAAGTTTTGATTTCTTGGGTATGAATTTCGAATATAACAACATTAACGCAAAATGTATTTTCCAATTAACTACTAGTCTTGTTAAGCAGCGATGTTACACCTTTTTTGCCTTATCTCGTTAGCTATCAAAGGCCGTATTTCGGAGTTTTTTTGAAGGATATTCTGGGGTTATTGATGGGAGGTTGTGGGCGTGAATCGCTTAAGTTTACAGATAATTCAATCTCAAAAATTATTATCGGCAGCGCGATTTAGATTACAAGAATCTGTAGGTCAAAGCAATGATTAGAAAATCAAATATTAGATGTTTTGTACGTATTTAATCAAGCTCTTTTCCTTAGGAAATACTGCGTGAGTAAACAAAGCCCGTTTCTTGACGAAGGGAAGTTTTCAAGTAGAGAAACAACTTCACGAAGCCAGTTATGGTTGGCGAATAAATTGTAAAATAATTTTAAGGTTCTTACCCCCAGAAAATTAAAAACTTAGATAAGAGCAGAACACTGCAAGTTGGTTAACAGTTTTTTGTCATTTGCCGCTGCATGCAAGGCTATTATCAAACTAGAAAACCGAGGCATTGTCCGAGATCTTTTACTTGTTCATTAGCCGTAAATATACGACGTGAAAAACAATAAGGTCAGTCAGATTTCCTGTTGAGAATGAGCAACAACTGGTGTCATTCACAATGATCTAACTCATCATGTACCTCCAAGACTTCAGCTGCTTCGTACAAGAACGTTTAATCAAACTGAGCATAAATAAACAGTCCTATCTTGGAAAACTGATGAAAGCTGAGGAGGTCTGATTCACGAACCACAGCTGGTCTAAACATGGAGATAATTTAACCGTTTATGTCCTTTTTTCTATATAATACTTACCGTAAGTCATTGCATAGGGAAAATCACAGCATGCGAAATGAATTCGATGATTTAAGCTTCATTTTTTTAACCAAAAAAGTTGAAAAATTTTTTTTTGAGTTGAACATTTTGCCGCACGATCGACAAAACGAATACAAATATACACTAAGTTGTGTTTTAATGAAACTTTAAGCGAGTGATCAATTAAGTTTGCTCGAAAAATACACAGACAAAGCAAAAGAACATAGTCGAAAAACCCTTTTTTATTTCGAGTTCTCTAAGATTTTTTTAATAATTTCTTTATTTTCAAGTTGGCGTTCAAAAAAAAAATGGACGACGTTCGCGAACGAACACTACTTTTGTCTCTAGTCATATGGAAGATCGAAAAACGGTCCTGAATGCTTTCACGTCTCTAAACTAACACTTTGAATCTTTTTCACGCTTGTACAAGCCCTGGCATATGAATAAAAGTGAATATTTTCGAAAAACATTTGAATTTTTTTAACAAAAAGGGGGATCAAGTTACTAGGTCAACTTATCACTGAAGACACTGAGTCGAATCAAGTTTTTATCAATGTTGTGAGCGACTCAAGTAGGTGGTAAAAAGGTATTATATAGTCTTTATTTCGAGTGGATATCCACTTGGTATCTTCTAAAGAAGTTGTACAAACAATACAGACTTAAAGAAAGGTCTTTCAATGCTGACTGACTGACTCCCTCGACTCATGATCATGTCAGGGTGTCTGTTTGCGCGCTCGCGCCACAACACTAATCGAGTTTCCATCACAGTTAGATTCTGAAAAACGACTCTTCTCCATCAAATATACAATGAGGGCACCGCTTAAAAGCCTCTGAAACAACTGTGTGTGGAGTCATTGTTTACTCGGACCCCTTGTGTTTTGGCACACCTTTGACATCTTGTAAAATTCACAGAGCTTTGGCTTGTGCCAATGTGGACATAGAAAATAATTTCTCGACACTTGACTGTTTGAAATTGTTTATATAATGACTTGGGGATTAAAGTAGTTTGTTACGGATTACAATTTGCTTGAACTGTATAATGCCCCAAACAAGGCCTAATAGCTTGAGGTATTTATCCGGATTGATTAAGTTACTCCCGTTGTCAGTTTTACGAGTCTTTTCCCAATACATATTCAATGAACTCCGAAGAATGAGATTTTTATTGACTCCTTTGTTTTCTCTTGTTATTAAATCTCAATTGAATTCCGCCTCGGATTATTCCTAAGATAATCATTACGACCTGTCATCTTTTTGTAGAGGATATCTAGTAAATGAAAGTAAATTAGTATAGAATACCACTTGAATGTTCCTTAAGCTCAACACGAAGACGCTCGAGCCTCCGCTTCGTCGTGAAAGAGCTGTATGGAGAAATTTTTTTGGTTCCTACTGGTTTGAGCTGGGAGTGCCTTGTTTGTGAGGCTGGATTCTGTAGAAGTTTACTCTTTGTTAGGATTAAATTAATAAGCCAACAGTACAAAGTCAAATACGACTGCCTTCAACCTGTCAATCACATTAAATGACCACGTCTAGGGACAACAGGACAAAGGACTGTAATATAAGGAAGTTGAGATCAAAAAACGCCTAGTTACACATCAGTACCGCCTTAACGGGACCGCTAGATTCACATCTGTACTCGCAGCCTGAAGACCAACAGCAAACCGATCCTCGAGCATTAGAGAAGGAGCTCAAGTGAAGCTGGACTACAATATCGATCCAAAGATGTTTTTCCCAACGCAAGATTCCATGTTGCTTTACCAACAGTCACCGTACATGTCACAAGTACCTCTCGGACCGAGGAGCACACCAACCAGACCTTCATTTCTGATAGATGATCTACTTGTGCCGAGTAGGGAATCTGCCTACGGTATTATACCAAGACAGTCTCGATCTTGTACTGAACAACACGGGCTACCCACATCTTCAAGCAGTCACTTCAGACCGTATGGAATACCATCTCTCTTATCTCAAAGGCAACGAGAGGAATCTGTCTACCAAGGTTTGTAGTTCTTGTCCATAACTGCGCTACCAGACTCGACTAAACTCCACTTCATGAGCTGATTCTAAGTTTATCAAATTGTCCATAGAAATCGTTTTAGTCCTAAAAACAGCCCATCAATACATGATTAAGACTTATAATGCTTAAAAATTAGGAATTAACCTTATGATTTTGGAATTCTATCTGTTGATTACCTGTATGTAGAACTTCCTTCTTATTTCAACTTTCTGTCTTTGTCAAGCCTTCTTCAAATTTTCATGCTGCACAGAAAGTTTGCACGAAGAAATATTGCTACTCGTTTGAAAATGAGTGAAATAAGACGAGCTAGAATGAGAAAAATCACTGGTTGTTCACAGTGCTCTTGAAGAGCCGTGAAAGTAATAGCGCAAGAAAACTTTCGTCAGAAAGTAACTGTAGTGGAATTCTTCCAAACCTTCAGAGATCTTATGCGGCAAAAAAATATTGATGTATTAAACCAAAGGGACGTCGCATACGATGCAATTTTAGTGATTCTAGCCTGATAATAGTAGCAATTTGCGCCCCTAAATCGTTCAAAGCACATCTGGCTGAAAGTCAAAATGAGCGACCTAAGAAATAGGAACCCTTAATAAGATAAAGATACCACGATTTCGATATCAACGGGGCAGATTTTCGTCATTAAATTTGTTTAAAAATTCCCTCTTCTCTTATCTTAATCAGAAGGCAGATTTTCTAGTTTAACGGGTTGGCAAAGGTGAAGTTTGGAATATTAAAAAACACCGATTACACATTTCGGTGCGAAATTACGAAAATTTTATCTGATAAGGTAGGACACTCCGCAAGTTGTTTCCGTTCGATCACTGTTTTTAATTGCAATCATTTTTTCCAACGAATGAAACAACGATTTTATATGCGCAGTATTTAAAATCAGATTTCAAAGAGGACTAGTTTTACCTGGAACAAAAACTGATCAAAAATCAGCTAAAATCTAAAGTTTCATTTTCATTTTTCTACTCGTAAATTCAATTTTTTTTCGATAATCGTCGAGAAATGTGGGAAAGATCTCAAACGAACACTTTTGAAAAAAAGTTGTTAAATTGTTAAATTCAGCTTATGAGCTAAGAAAATATGTACTTCTTAAAAAGGTGCGAAAACTAGTATACAAAACTGTTCATCTTAGTAAACATTTAATCCCCGCTTTTAAATATACGGCGAAGATTTTTGTACAAAGCGGAATGTTTCTATGTTTGTTCGTGTGATTTGGAAGCCGATAAACTATAATATTCCTAATCCTTATTACTTACTTTACAAAGAACAATTTGTTGTTTCTTGCTTAAATATTCTTCCGGTAAAATGGCTATTATCTAGCCAAATCAAAAGTAATAAAATCCTTATCGCTTAGTTCTTCTTGTAAGTAAACGAGTTAACTTTTAATACCATTCCAAAGAAAATTATCCCTAAAGAGATGAAAGTTTAGTCAACGGCCATTACGCTTATGCGGATTCGTGGTTCTTTAAGCGGAAAGACAGCATCTATGACCAGCATACAGCAAATAAAAACCCATTAGGAAGAATTTTAGTTCATTACAAAGACAAGCATGGAAATTTACACTTCAAACACTCGCACTTTGAGTTTCTTTAAGAATAAGCTCTGTAAACTTTTGATCCATCAAGAAGCTGGTTCGAAAGTGGTGCGAAGATGGCTCGTTTCTGGAAGCTTGAGTTCAAAAGAACCTGGTTTTCTAGTCAAAGTTATAACTTTATTCTAAGTAGTGCTTTTCGTGCTAAAAGGAAAGTAAAATGATCAAAATGTTCTCTATTTTGCGTTGTTTTGTTGGATTCCTAGCACCTGGTACATGGCGTTTGTTGACTTAGAATGACATTACAGATGAACTTCAAAGAGCTTTTACATTCAACACTGGCCATTGAACTGTGGACACAGCCAAAATTACGGAAATCTAAAGCCATTTCACTAGAGGAAATCTTCGCTCAAACAGCCACTGAACTGTAAAGCATTTCCCGTCTTTTCGGATATTACCGCATTAGGCCAAACATAGAAATTGGTGTTCAAGTACACTTGATTACCTCCCATCAATATGTGAAATCGTTAATAAAGTGTCATGAAAATAATTGCGATTGCTTTTCGCATAAAATACCATTCACGGATATGGTATTGACGGTGTTTTTAATTGAAATCGCTCAAGGAATCGTAGACATTCTTCAAAAGAAAAACGCCAGTTTTGTTCTCCGTTCTTCCTTCAGATCAAATACTCATCAAACTTGAGCAAACATTGAAAAGTTTTTAAAAAATTTCTCAGATAAAAATCTCGTCCTTCGACACACTGTCTCATGACTTTTGCTACAAATTTTAACACAGGGACAGAAAACGTTTTCACCGTTTCTCTAGTCATAAACATATAGGGGATTAAAATATTTTGCATAGTCTTGGATCTCCAGTGGTCTTTGAGTCATATAGGTCCATTAGTTTTGACACGAACATTGACAAGAGCAGACACAGGGATTTACAAGCAACAAAAGCAAAAGCCGAAACAATGCACAACGAACTAGTTACAGACACGCACGAGAGTAGTGTAGCACTGCAAATCTAATCCTATTCAAAGAAAAAGTTATATTATTTTTTCCAAGTTTGAACTAAATTTTGTTTGTAATTTTCATTTAATGTGTCGCTCATGTCAGGAAGTGTCTTTTTTTGTCTCATCACTAGTCATTGCTTTGGTTTTCAATTATCTCGTAATGACACAGATTTTTCGTTCCTCTTCAGACCCAAGTCCCGAAGTACTGAGCTCTCTGCCAGTTTACTTCAGGTTAAAGCCAACCATTCGCACACCAAGTGGCCGACGTTGCCGCAAATCAAGAACAGTCTTCACCGACCTTCAACTGAGAGTTCTCGAGAAAACGTTTTCCGAACAGAAGTATCTGGACACCTCGAGTCGAGCAAAGCTGGCACAGACTCTAGGCCTGAATGAGACCCAAGTGAAGACATGGTTTCAAAACCGTCGAATGAAATGGAAAAAGGAGACGAACAGAAAAAAGGGAGAGGAAGAAGAAGCTGAAGGAAAGAATGACAAAGACACCAGTAGAGAAGACGACGGACTGAAAAAGTCGTTAAATGAAGATCAATCGACGGAAGACAAACTAGAAGACGACGAAGACGAAGAACAGTCTATCGCCGAAGACCTACAATAGAGATATAAAGAGAGAACATTTTCAGTGGAAATTTAGAGATATTTTTCTAAAAGACCAGCTTATTATCTCTTTTCTTCGCTTTAAGAAAAACCACACGCGTCGCGTTTTCCCGCCAAATTCTGCTTCAGGACAGTAATGGCGTTCATGTACAGTTAATCGAGGGGTGATATTTCCCCCGAAAAAGTGTCACCGTAAAATGGAGTGAAAAGAACTGTAGAACAAAAAAGTTTGAAAGGTTTTAATCGGCCAGTTTTGAATATAGTGGGAGTTTTATAAACCTGGCCCACATTGTACATGATTATAGATTGAATGTCTTAGACACGATTGTACTAGGTATTCTGTAAAAAGTAATCTAAGCTACCAGAAAACCTTTTGAGAGTTTTATATATAGAAGCTGATGTAACACGTGATGCTACGAGTTATGTGGATACTTGCACAAATAGAGCAGTTTTCGTATGACTGTGAAAAGCTTAGTGCCATAAGCGTGCCGTGCCGTGACCGTGCGATGCTTCCTAAAATTTTAATTGGCACATTTCTTTCCCTCGCATTGTGATTCGTGTCCGCGCCGCGTTTATGTCATGTTCCGGGTATTTGATTGAATGGAGAGCAACGTGTTCGTGCCGTGATCGAGGTTTTCACAGTCATACGAAAACTACTCTAAGGAAATGCAGTTATCGGGAGTAAGCTTACAATCTCTCGACATTCAAATGGCTTCTCTACTATCGACCATTCAGCTGCTACGACCATGCACGTTTCTTCACCAGTAATGAAGTTTCGTCCAACGAAAGTTTTCCACCCATATCATCTGTCTGTAAATATATCGTATATTCTGATTTTTTAAGAGTGATTTCATTAATTTCGGAGTTACATTTTGTTGTGTAAAAAAGCGATAACGAAATGATTCCTACATGCATAATCGTGCGTACTGAATAGAAAGTTTAATAGCACAGTCAAATTCTATATATCCTATATCTAGCCGAAGATTCTGCTGAAAAAGTTGGAACCTGAGATTCAACCGGTCGTGTATCGTCGAGCTTTGCGTTCTCACTAGTTCTTGAAGAGTACAGTGAAGTTGAAGTCAAAGTCGTATTATCATAAATTCTCGAACTAACAAATCACTATACTGCTATATAGAAAATAATCTAAAACATGAACTAGTATAGTAATGGTGTAGTGAATCTAAGAGCTGTTATCATCTTGTAAAAGCATTGTAATTTTACTAGCATAAAAGTAACATCCAGCTTGTATGTAAATATTATACTTAGAAACATAATATCAAATAAACAATTGTTTGTATGTTTGAAATGGAGTTTTGAGTGAGCCCGTGATATATAAGGGATGCGCATGCTCCGAACACAATCTCATTCATCACATAAGATTTTAAATTTCATGTATTATCTTGAAGAAGTGAGAAGCAACACTGGTAACTAAATTGTGATGCATAGGATTATGGGATTGCATGTTAACCAAAAGACTAGTAACTTGGTAACCGAGCCAGATTTGATCTCCTAGCTAGCTCATTTTAATGAACGCATTATGACGTAACTAATTCGCGTAATTACAGTATGACGTCATGATATCTCAGTTAGAATCTTTTCTGGAAGGAAAAAAAGGCGTGCTTCAAATCCTTAGTGACGAAGAATCAGGAATGGTTACCCTGCTACACGATCTACCGGATTTTCTCATTCTCAAGATATTCTCTTTTCTTCGCATCAGACAGCGACTATACCTAAGGCGAGTGTCAAAAACGTGGTTCCAACTACTTTATGATTTTAGTATCTGGAAAAGTATCAATATGAATGAGGAATTTTGTCTTTCAAGTTACGCCAATAAGGAGATACTGAAAAGATGGATAAACGACTTCGGTAGAACGCTACAGGGTCTTGATTTGAACAGCACGGATTGGATCACCGATAATGAAGTTAAACAAGTAGCGCGTGCTCGTTTTAACCTGAGGAAGTTTGGCGTCAGAGCCTGTTCAAAAGTCAGTGATGATGGGATCCTGGAAATAGCGCACAATTGCTCTAAACTAGAAAAAATCGACGTCTTCCTGACTAGGGTTTCTAGCGAGGGCTTTGAAGAAATCGTGCGCAGTTGCCCGAGAATAAAAAATGCAAAGCTTGGCAGCCATGGCAACACCCATAGAATGTTAGCTTCAGTCTGCGAGTATAGTTCGAGAATTACACAGCTCTCAATTCATGACGTCGTTCCTTACAGCGCCAATGAACCAACAGTTGACGATACACTTGTCACTAGGATGGCACTTAAATTCCCGGGAATTGAGCGTTTAAGCTTTATCTGGTGTTGCTTCATTACTGACGTGTCACTGGTGGCCTTGGCAAATGGCTGTCCTTCCCTTCGGGGGCTTAAACTTCGCGAGTGCCAACAGATATCCGACAATGGCTTGAAAGAAATACTAAAAAAATGCGCGCAGCTTGAATTTCTTTGCCTTGAGAGACTCTACACAGTAACAGATATGCTTTTCCAAACCCATCTTGGCGAGGGCTTGAAGTTCTCAAACATTCGTAAACTTCAAATATTTGACACAAAAATAACCGATGTTGGGATAGAAAAGTTGGTTGAACACTGCCCTCAACTACGCGACTTTTCGTTTGGCGAGTACAGTTTTCACCCGAAGTATATCAAAGGTACATGCGTAGCAAATGTTGCGCGTAGCTGTAAAAAACTCAAATCCCTACACGTCTTCTGTGAAGAAGTCAACGACGACAGCTTATTCGCAATAGGTGAATCTTTGAGACATAAATGATTTGAGTCTTGGGGACTAGTACTGTCGTCGTTGCACTGCGGTTGGTGTGCTGGAGATTGCGCAAAAATGCCAAAGGCTTCTTCGCTTGAGCATTAAGAACTGCAATTCTTTTGGAAACAAAGAGCTTTGCCAAATCAAGAAGTGTCTTCCGTATCTGAAAACTTTAGAGTTACCAGGAAATACTCGAGTTTCTCCATTGTTCGGGTCGTGGTGTTACATGACAAATAACCAAAATCATCTTCGCTTGCCATAGTGATTGATATTCGAAGTGGACCTACGTAGGGGAATCTTGCAATCCCTAAATAATTTTCCTTGCGAGACGAGTCGCAACACGGAATTGATGTGCAGGTGGGACAGCTTCTTGTAATAGGTAACAAAGACAAGCTGAACAAGAAATCGACGCATTTCACAGCGCCTTACGTGCGTAGTTTCTCTAGAAATGAAAATATATTATTGAACTTCCCTGTAGCATAAAGAAAAGCACTTTGCTCAGTTATACGTGCAGGTACGAATACATTGTGATCTTGTGACTAAGCAACATGAACCGCGAAGCATTATAAGGAACTGTTAACGGTTCTTAGGCGAGGATAAATCAGATGAATAAGTGTCAGCCTTGCTACAAATATAGAAATAAAATTAAAGAACTCAGACTTTAGTCATTTGACGAGTTTTTTTGTTCGCATTAAATTTATCTTGGAAGGTTATAATTTTAGTTTTGAGTAATTTTGAATATTTTTCGATTTTCGAGTAAGAAAAAGTGGGCGAAAGGATATAACGCGTGGTGTGTAAATTTCGATTTACAGAGCTAAAAATTTCTGAATCTCGATAAACAGACCGAAAGGACGATAAAACAATAGACGGGAAGACATGGTTTCTTATGCGCAACAAATGTTCTCGGACTCTGAACAGAAAGAGTTTAAATTTAGCATGTTAGGTTTTGAGGAGGGAGGAAAATCGGATAAAAACCCTGGAAACAAGTTAGATAACATCAAACTCTATTCACATGGAATCCCGAGTCTAGTAATATAACTCGAGACCCCAGAAGTGAGAGGCGAGTGCACTATACAGGAGCGGATCCAGGAAGTTTAGAAGGGGGGTTACTATTACAAAGGTTTTACCAGGAACTCGAGAAAAAGGGGCGTGACTGTTACTTGCGATATACTGAGAAATTTGATCAAAAAGGGGTGACTAGTCACCCCTTTTGCCACCCCTGCTACAACTACGCCACCATCGTTATTTCCTACGAACCTAACGAAAACAGCTCAACGAAGCTCTTCGTAAAAAATACTTTGTAATAAAGCATCAAGGTGAACCTTCGTTACATGGAAGGACGAAAAAACGAAGTTTGAACGTTTTGATTTATAACAAGTTGATAACCGGACGAAGGATCATAAAACGATTTGATTGGGTCCGAGTATTATCCGTAGCTTGCACGTTTCGATCAATAAAAAGGCGACAACCAGACGAAGGATCATGAAACGATTTGATTGGCCCCGAGTATTATCCGAAAATGTCTACTTACTTATTTACATATACGATGACGTAGTAGCTAATCCTTCCCAGAAAGCAGGAGCTACAAAAGGGGATTAAATAATTCAGGCTCAAAACAACTGTTTTTGTCAATTTTCATTTAAAAATTGAAGGTAAAAAGAACATCCAGATGCTACAGTATCTGAAACTTATTTTACGCGATGAGAGTTCATTACAATAATTAAAGCCTAAGTTTAACTAACCATTATGTACAGCCTTTGGTTACTCTTCCCTCCCAAGGGGGTAGGGGTAGGGAAGAGAGTCAACTTAGCACTGGTTGTGCTTCAAGTTTATACAGTAGGTCCTCGTTACATGATGGTAGAATAACCTCAGTGCTTGCTGTTGTTATTAAGGTTTCTCTTTACATAACAACAAAGTAGGGTATCCATAGTCCTTGGGCCTGCTCTTGGGTACCCTGGGGACACAAAACAAGACTCTTTCTCAGCACCACGGTTATCCCACCATAAAGTAAAGAGGGCCAGGTGCAAGAACGAAAACCGTCGTTATGCGTTTGTCTTGAGGAAGAAGTCAATCTTGTACCGAGAGCCCTTATCTTACTGCGCATGCTAGACGAAAATAATAATTTCGTCGAGCACGCGCAGTACGAAATAAGGAAAGAACTCGTTCCCACCGCCTTTTCTAGACCAGATTCAGCCAACACAACCACCTTCTAACAGCGCCTTTGGTTTATGTTAGCATGTACCTGGAAAAAAAATTTTTTGTTGACATTATTGTGGATAATTTATCTTCGAAGATTGAGACATACGTACGAATAGCTTAAAATTAGAGCTTGTGCTTTTTGGTATCTAAATTCTTTAACTAATCTACGAGATTTTGATCAGAATTTAAAGCAGTTACTTTACACAAGAGAGAGAAGCGTAACTTAATCTGAATCTTAAATGGGTTCCCCTTTGAGCCAATCAAAAACCACGAATATGCACATCAGCCAATCGCAGTCCTTGAATTCGGAAGCCAATTGAGAGCATGGGAAGATAAGGGGGTATTTTTGCACGGCTGTAAGGGTTTACCCCAGTGCATTGTTTAGTAAAAGAACTTGTAGTACTTGGCAGCATCTACTGGCGTTGAATCGCGCTGGAAGAACATCACCAGCTCACAGTGTTTGGTGTGCGGGAACAGATCCACTGGGATAGCCTTTACCAGACGGAATGGCCAGGAACGGATTCTCTTGGATGTTGGACGGCACAGACTGAAAGAAATATAGAAATATATCATACTCGATGATGGAAACTCACACTGGATTGTGGGAACTAGCAGTAGACTACGTAAGCCTAGCTTATATTGCATTATGGGATATATCATTTTGAAAAGTCGCTTATTGCATTCTTGGATATTTCATTTTTTGATATTGCATATTGTATTATAGAGGCTTTGCACCATCACAAGCCAGCGCCCATGATACAACTTAGACTGTCTGTGGCTAGATGGCAGAATAATAAAATCCCTTTGCTCTTGGGAATTGAATTCTTTCTCATGTGAAAAGATTGCATTGTTTGTGCCATCCAACATGGCTGCCGTCATGTGATGGTGCAAAACCTCTATTGGATATTTCATTTTGACCAATCGCATATTGCATTATGGGATACCTCAATTATCGCATATCGTATTAATGGAACACAGCTTATATTGCACTCTGACATATTACTGACATAGGCAGCCGTTATTTGGTCATGTCTTGTGGATTCCCACATGACATGTAAGCTAACTTACTCTAATAAGTTTGAAAAGGCAGAATTTGGGTTGCATGAGACGTAGATCAGTTTATCCATCTTCTGGCATTTCCTTATGGCTTGAATTACGGTGGAATCTGATGGACATCGAACAAAACACGTTAAACAGTAGCACTTATATATGATTCTACATACATCTAGTAATACTCTACAGTCATTTTCCGGTGAAAAACCAGAAACAAAACACTGGGGAATGGTTGTAAGACCGTCAGAGATCAAGGATAAGAAAATCACGACTGCACGGCGGCATTGAATGTATTGGTGGAGTAAGTGTGTAATTGAATAGATTCTTACGTTAGGAGGGTAGGTTGATGGGTAAAAGGGGGATAGGGTGAAAGAGAGAGGATGAGAGAGATATATATGGCAAGGGAGAAACGCGTACCAGTTGCACGCAACAGGACTGTTGCAGCGTGTGTCTACCCCTGAAACTTGTTGCACGCAACGTTGAATGCAACAAATTTAAAGTTGAATCGCGTTCTACTCTTGCAACATTGCGCGCAACAAATGTCATCGTGTGAACATGGCTGCAACATTTAAAAAATTCCAGCCAATCAGCTTGCACCAAATTCACAACCGCTGACCAAATGTTTTAGCATAGCAGACTGACACAAGCGATGCTGCGTGATTTTGTTGCTATGTGTGTCACCCTGATTCAAATTTGTTGCGTACAATGTTGCGTGCAACGTTGCACCGTGTGTCGGCACCTTTAGTAGTGCGTAGTAATGGTGGGATTAAAGTTACGGTTTATCCCAGAGTAGTTCTAAGTAGAAAGGGAGGAAGGGGTACCTAGGTGCTTCCTTACTGCTAGTGTTAGTATTAGTATTACTGATACGTACGTAATCCCGCGCGAGGAGGGTCCACGATGCCGATAACCGGAAGCTTTCGAGGCAGTTTTCTGAACACTTGATCGACGATCACATCCTCTGCTTTTCCACAAACAAACCTGGCGTTTGTGATTCCTACACGAAGTTAAAAACAAATCAAATCAAGGTTCAGACGCATAGTGAAGTACGTAGCAGCCCTTCCTGTATGAATACTTTGAATAAAGGAATAAAGGCTACTCAAAAAGACCTATTCAAAAGACCTGTTCAACTTGGGCGTTTTCCCATTTTTGACCACGTGCCTTTCCCTTGAGAATAAGATTCCTTGTTTAATTGCTATCCACACCATGTGTAACCGTTAAACAAAAAAACGATACAATAGGGAATTACAAGTGGTTTGAAATGGGAAAACATTATGCCCAAATTGTGAGGATCTATTCTGGCCAGCCGTACGTGGTATTAAGAATCGTATTTCATTTGCTGACAACATCATGTCATTACAGCAACGCTGCAAATGGTTCATGAAACTTGTTGTGTACGATATCTCAATTCGGTGAGCATGGGCTACCTGTGGTTTTACAGCACCACAGGTACTTACCGTTTAACTCGGCGTTCTGTCTTGCGTCTTCTACAGCATTCGCGATGATTTCAACACCAATGACCCTCGCCACGTGCTGTTAAAAGAAACATAATCAATGATCATTCTATGAAGAAGTATGTCTAGTTAGGTTCATCATTTGAGTGGTCAGCTATTGGATGATTTGGTCAGTTGGTTTGGTGTCAGTGATATGGTCGTTCAATCAGTTGGTTAAGGGTTTGTTGGTCAGTTGATTGTCAGTCATTCAATAACTCACCCTTGCGAGACTTAAACCAATTGACCCAGGTCGTTCAATCAGTCAGTCAATGATTTAGTTATTTATTCAGTCACTAGGAGGTTCAATTAGTCGGTTGATGGGTTGGTTGTCAGGTTATTGTCATTCTTTGCATAACTCACCTTTGCAAGACTTAAACCGATAGACCCTGTGCCACAGCAGACATCTATAAATATAAAGAACATTAAGCGTTAACCTATCGGCAGGGGTGTGACAAAGGACCATGCTATCTAGTCATACAAATGTGATACAACACATATAATAGCTCGGATGACCACCTTAAATAGTGGTCCCGTCTCTCCACACTCATCATTACTAACCAACATCGGAGGGACGTAAAAGAACCACTGAGGACGTAACGAAACCCTGGCAGTGAACACCCTCAGTGCCTCCACTTCATACTAACCATCTCTCATTCATAAATCATTGTAAAGCGCCTTTGAACATATCCATATGGAAAAGAGCGCTATATAAATATCATAATCATAATCATCATCTTTCCGAGGTTGAGAAAAAAACTGGGTTGAGTTGCCATACGGTGCATTATAGAACTATTTTAGGGGACATATTTCCAAGATGGTGTTTATTGTCACAATGCACTGTAATGTCAACATGACCCAGTTTTTTCCTCGTCTTTTAATGTTCTGATTAACATTGAAGAAAGGGCTTACCTAATAAGGTAGCATTTTCACAGTCACCCATCCATTCTTTGATTTTATAGAACATCATTTCAGCTGCCTTGGTGTTAACTTTAAAGAAAGGTAATCAAAGCTATGAATTACTCATATACAAGGTGAGTCAGATTGAGTGCTTCATTGTGTCACGTGGGGAAAAAACATGATATAGACCAAAGACCAGAAGAGTGGAAATGTTGTGGATTGAGGATAAATCACTGAAACCAAGTAAATACCTTGAAGCACAGGACAAAACCCACAAAAAACAACATTTACATATGATGACAGGTCAGAGAATTGAACTATGTCAACAGAGGTGAGAAAGCAGTGCACAAGCCATGAATAAATTAACCTCATCTTACCCCACCCCAGCAACCCAAAATATCAATATGAGGATGTAGCCACAGACAACAAAAAAGGTGCATTCTGGTCCCCTTTGGGGTACCATTATGTCTTTCATTATCATTCTTTAAGTTTAATAACTGAATTAAGTTGAGTTTAATATCCGTATCTCACCTTGAAAGAATGCATTGGGAGAGATTCTGAATTTCACATCACACAGCATT
The DNA here is from genome assembly GCF_029948245.1 of Actinia tenebrosa. Classification (NCBI taxonomy): domain Eukaryota; kingdom Metazoa; phylum Cnidaria; class Anthozoa; order Actiniaria; family Actiniidae; genus Actinia; species Actinia tenebrosa. Next base: position 17,227,481 of record NW_028292578.1, read on the forward strand.
TCATAAATACACTGAAAAAGTACAAAACAAAAGACAAATTGAGCAGAACTTATCTTTGCACAGTCCATCTTTCTTTACTGAGCCACCAAAAAAACAAGACTCTCCCCTTCTCTTGGCTAATTTACAGCCATTACAGGGGTGGATCCAGGAATTTTAGAAGGGGGTGACTATTACAAAGGTTTTACCAGGAATTTGAGGAAAAGGGGGGTGACTGTTTCTAACAATATACTGAGAAATGTGAGGAAAAAGGGGGGTGACTAGTCACCTACTTCACCACCCTGGGATCCGCCCCTGCATTACTATAAAGAGTTCTTACCGGTTCACCAAAAAGTAAAGTAAGGGGTGCCTCAGCATTTCCTCCAACAGCTCTGAAAAAAATAATTGAAATGACAATATTAGAATGTTTGCCACACTTTTTTTATTAACTAAGAGTGAATACCATAATCAACAGATTGAAATACCATAGTCAACCTTGTAATAATTTTGGTGTTTTATTTAGAAAACTATAGAAAACTATATGAGTCAACTGCTTTACAATTTCATGTCATTCCTCAACAGTACTGTAAGTTTAATTTTTTGTTTGCAAAAGTTTAAAAGTTCAAAGTTTGAGAAGATACACTGATGTGGAGGAAACTTAAACAAAACATCTTAGACCTGATCCACTATTTTCCCATTCCTGTTGACATGTCATCCCCTTGAGTATCATTTATTTCTTTACCAGTATAATATTAGAAAACACATTGATAAAGTGATGGCGTCAATTAATTTTTTTTGTCAAGTTATTGACAAATGGTCTGAAATGGGATAAGATTACAGTCAAGTAGACTGAGTGTTTATCATGCACGCACACACCTTGTGTGATTAACTTGAGCATACAGAGACGTCAGGTTGCAATCTTTGCCTTCTCCTTCGGTAAAGAACTCTTTAATGGAATTCACTTCTTTATCCACTGCTTCCTGGATAAAAAAAAGTTTTAAAAAGTAAGTTTATTTTTCATAAAGTCTCAGGATGGGGAAGGTGGAGTTGGTGGAAATAAAAGATGAAGGAAACTGACTCCTTTCCCTCAAATTAAAAAAGGGTAAAATAAAAAATGTAAAATAAACTTGATTCATTTCATCTTTACCTTTGTCATGGACTGTGGGTTAAACTGGACGACAACCATGGACTCGCCATACTGGGTTGAACGGACTGTTAAAGTCTGCCAGTGACTAGAATAACAAATAATTAAATACTGTATATCAAAGGGATGTATACAAATTTGTTCACTTGACACCTAGTCAATTAGTCAATCTATGGTTTGTGTTAAGTGCATATGAGCTAAGATTGAAAAATATAGAATAAGACTAAAACTGGAGAAGTGACAAGACTTGAAAATTTAGTAGACATTAGAAGCCCCTCCTTTCTGCCCCCCTTCCCCAGAAAATCTACAGCTGATATCCTAATGAAGGCACTAGCCTTGGAGATGAGGTGCTTATATAAGAAAATATGACTTTGAACTGTTGACAGTAAAAGCTTGGATTGCAACCAAGTCATTATTCGAGGGCATATCTAGGGGAGGGTTGCAGGGGATGCACAACCCCACCTAGATTTTTTTTTCATAAAAAATTATTTGACTCATTGGTTTGTCCCGATCATACATGGTGCACCCCTCCTATGAAAAAACCATTGATCTGCCCATGTTATTTGTGCAACTGAAACCAATTATCTTAAGACAACAACATACCCAGTGTGGAAGCAAAGATCGTAAACAGCTAGGGAAGATCTTCTGATGTAACCCTGAAAGAGCTAAAGAAATCACAACCAGAGTAAGAACAGACATCAAACCTCAGGTAACCTAAGCTGATAAACTGTCAAAACTTACTGCGGCAACTTTCTTGGCTATTTCGGATATGTGAATACACTCTGATGGTTCAACGACTCCACTATATCCATCTGTGAAATAATGATAGAATAAAGTTGAGTTCATTATCTTGTATATGTGATGTCACAGAGGTGGATATTGGATGCATTTGGTTACAAATATCACTTCATTAACGTACATCACATACAGTAATATTCATATCTTACCTCTGTATGATCCTACTCTGAAACCAACTGTTTTGTCTGAACAAAAAAATAATGATTCATATTTAACACTGGATATACATCTTGATATAGAGAGGGTTTCATTGGTGATTTTTAATGGACAATGATAAGACAACCCTGACACTGGAGTTTAATATAAACCTACAAATACATCCCTTCCATAGCCCCTGGAGTTAAATAATCCTAAAACCATCCCACTCCCAGCTCCATTAAAGTTCAATAGAAGACTATGAAAAACAGTAAGGTAAGACTACTACATTACTTCCCTGCCCTCCTTCCCCTGAGATTTAAAAAGATACTATTGAAGTATTCCTTTCCTAACCCCACAAGTACAACAGGATACTACAGAAGTATCCAACACCCAATATCATGGAGACAAAACTCCCCTCCTGTCCCCTGGGGTTTGATGAGAGAGTAAAGTATCCCCTCCCTCACCCTGTTGAGTTCACCAGGATACTATATTTACATCCATCATCCAATATGTTGGAGACAAAACTCCCCTTCCATTTCCCCTGGGGTTTAATGAGAGAGTAAAGTATCCCCTCCCTCACCCCCTTGAGTTCACCAGGAAACTATATTTGCATCCATCATCCAATATCTTGGAGACAAAACTCCCCTTCCATGTCCCCTAGAGTTTGATGAGAGAGTAAAGCATCCCCTTACAGTACCCCCTGGAGTTCAATAGGATATTATAGTAGTATCCATCATCCAGTATCCTGGAGATACAACATACCTCCATCAGGACCTTCGGCAATGGTAAATTCACATTTATTGCGGTAACCATCAACTACAGGCTGAAAATTGGCACAAAAACAATGTTACTGCATAGATGATGGGATGAGGTTTGAGTTCATGCCAAGAGTAACTCACTCATTCATTTTTCATATTTTCTAATGATATTTTAATAATATTTTTCTCTACTCACTGATTCAATGCAAGGAAGAAGCTCACAGCATAGTCCTCCTCTAGATTGGCTAAAAATTAAACGAAAAATGTACTTGTCAACCTCAAATACATGTGGCTAAATGAAATTTAGGAAGAGTTAAAATCAAGGAGCAGACTCAGACCACAGCAGGGCTTCCTTTATGCAGATCATTGTGGATTTATTCAATACTTGTGTGCTGGCACTTTTTGCCGAGACATTTTTTTAAACCAAAAACAAAACTTACCTTTCCTGTTCAACCCAAGACCCCTAGAAAAAAAAAAAGGAACAGAAAGCTTATTTTACGCTCAATTCCAATTCTGACCCCATTGCAAATAAATACTAGCCTTTAATATCATGGTCTAATCTAAATTTAATACATAATCGTATAGCTACAGTACCTTGAACTCCATGACGTTTTTTAACTGTTTTGTCAGCTTCTTCAATACATCCACCATGCTCTTAGCCTTTATCTGAAGGGAATAAGATTGATGACAATTAAAAATTAAAGAAAGCCAAAACCAAACGAAGGAAAGAGATATGGTACTGCACTTACTTGTATCTGAACTGGGTAAGGTTGGTCCCATAATGGAGTCACTGACTGATTAAGTCTGAGTATCAAAACCAACGTTAACAATTAATTAACTTCTTCCAAAAGTAAACTAGCAAATAAACAAGTTTGAGCTGTGTCGGTGTACTAAGCATTGATGATGGGGATGACATTAGTAACTTTAACCCTGTTAGCAGAGCTTAAAATAACAGCCATTCATTGGAAAATGGCCAGCTCTTGTCTAGTCAAATCTTTGCCTTGCTGGTCATTTTAAATGTGTAATATTGAGCCAGAAATGAGGTAAGACTGAGATAAAACTAATTTGACTGGTCATCAAGACCGGCAATCAACTGACTGGCTGATATTTTAAGCCCTGTAAACAACCTTCTGTCATACCAACCCAACCTAATTATAGCAAATATGCAAACTGCCATGCATACCTCTCCATTATAGATTTTTTTTCCTCCTCAGTTTTAGCTACTTTAGTCCTTTTAGCATCTTCATTAGACTGTGCTGCCTCTATTGATGAACAAAATGCCAAAACATTTAGCATAGTTAAGTTTAGCTTAATTAATGAATTTGCTACTGTAGTTTGTCAATTATGATTATCAGAAAATAAGTTTTATACGTACCTTCTATAAATCTCTTCCTGGCCATGCCTTCTGCCCTTTGAGCTGCAACAGGGTCGGGTAAAGCTTTGGCCAACTAAAAAATCAAATTGTTTGATCTACAGTTACAGTCTGTCAGACGTATTATTCTGCTTAAGAATATGTTCCTTCCTAATGGTTCAAGTTGCAAGAACAGACATTGTGCAAATAACGAAATGGTAACGTAATTTTTCAATACACTGTGTAAAAAAGTTTCAACTATACTGACATTTTAGATATTAGTCCCTTGTTTAAGTAAAAAAACATTACAATATCTACCTTGGTAACCAGTCGTTTACCCTTCCATCTTGTGCCACGCAGAGATGTCAGTGCTTTCTGTAAGATTCAAAGACAGACAAGCTCTATCAAACTGGGAAAATATGGAAACACAACAAAAACACTTAAATCAAAATATAGCTACGAACCATTCTTTCTGCTTCATTTCTGGAAAAAAAAGGATGATTTGATTAAATTTCTAAAAAGTAAATATTTAACAAAAAGTATAAAAAAAACACTAAAATAACACTAGAATTTTTTAGATGTTTACAATAATAATGTACAGTTAGGGGAAGTGGGAGTTAGAGAAATAAAACACAGAGGTACTGTAATTAAATTACCTGAAAGTCACAAATGCGTGGGTTGCTCTTGGGATTGCTTTGATTTTAACAGGCTTGATGCTTAACCTTGATGTTATCAACTTCTTGAATTGCTGAAAATTAATGTAAAAAAGATTCATTTTCATTTTAATCTTGAGACCAAAATCACTTTGAATTGGAAAGGACAGTAGAACCTCTATAAGTGGTGCATCTTTATTTAGCAGCTAGTTGCCAAAGTCCTACAGATGGTTAATTCAAGTGCTGATGCAGGGGAGTGAAGTGAATTGGTTGACTAGTCACCTCCCTCCCCCTCCCTGGAGTGGATGCTACAGTATGTGATTCCTTTTTAAGTAACAGTCACCCCTTGATCTCTCATTTTATGCAGAAACTCATACCTCTATAAAGCAACCAACCAGTATTTAGTGGCCAGTTTGCGGTAGTCCCTTTTTCTCATTCGGTAAATACCACTACGTTTTATGACTTAAGACTCACCTGCACAGGCTAAGCCTCATTTAAGAGCAAATCATTTACAAAAGTTAATCATAATGCAAAGAATGTGCAGCTTGAACATTACCAATGTTTTGAAATCCCACAGACAAATGGCATTTGTGAATAGTTGACTCAAAAATGAGGCTAAGCATGTGCAAATGAGTCTGTGGTCTTTGAAAACAGCAAAATGCTGGTAGTTGTTGAATAACGGATCTAATAAATATGCAAAGAAGTTTGAAAACAGTTTGTATATTTTTCGTGGTTCAATAAACCCTTCCACTTCCATTAAACATGTTTGACATCAAAGGAAGACCGGTAATAAACTCATGTTTGCTAACTAATGTAGGAACAAATATGGTGCAGCTTACCTTGAAGCCATATTTCCTGGGAAGATTTCCAATTTCTATTTTGAAGATCTCAGAAGTGAACTCATTATCTCTTCTTGTGTAGGAATAGGGATCAATTTCCTCATCTTTTTGCTTGGATTCTTCCCCATCCTCCTCCTCATCATCATCGTCTTCACCATCCTCATCATAATCATCGCCATCTTCGTCATCATCACCATCATGGTCATCATCACCATCATTATCATCATCATCATCATGCTCTTCCGAGGGCCCTGGTTGCTCCATGTCAACCTCTGGTACATCTTTTTCACCTTGTTCTTGCTTCTGACTGTTGATTCCTTCTACTTCCTCTGAAATAGCTCCTTTCACAATTGTATCCATAGTAACAGGCTCTTTTTTAATTCCTTCTTCGTTCACATTTGATGCATTAGCTTTGCTTTCAATTAACTTTTCTTGCAATTCTGAACCTCTAACTT